>NC_133063.1:75571013-75871013 GCF_048771995.1 Taeniopygia guttata
TTTTTTAAGCAACCTAAACCATTCATTTGCAAGTCACTGTTAGATGTGATGGAGCTGTGCTTTCCTGAGTGTCATGGTTTGACACTGGCACGATGCCAGCGCCCCCATGAAAATGCAACCTATCAATTGAATGCTGTGAAATGCTATTGAGAACAGAGCAAAAGCAGGCCCAAGCTTAATAACAAGGAAAAAAAACTTTATTAACCTACTACTACTATATTACTATAAAAGAAAAAAAAAAGGGAAAAAACCACACAAAATTCAGAATGGAAACCTTTCAAAGCCTTCCTCCTCCCACCACCCAACTCTAACAAACCACAGTGAGACACAACCTGGACCCCAATCAGGTTTCCACCCTCCAGACAATCAATACTCAGTCCATCGAGGGAGAGAGGAGCCCCTCCCATGCCACAGACCCCCCAGGAAACACAGCTGCCACATCCTGTGCTTCCATGTCACACATGGCACCGCCCAGAGAAAAAGTTTGCCATGGTGACCCTCTCCTTTCCATGCACAGTGCTCTCACCACCAATGCATGGATGGACAGACTGCTTTTTAGGATTTTTCCTTTCAAGGATGCCCTGCCAAGAGGGGAAAAAAAAAAAACAACAGTTCAGTTTTTCATTTTTGGGACCACATTCCCCCCCATTTTCCCCTGGGGCCAAGGGTCCAAGAACAGAGATCTTCTTCTCTACTTCTTCTTCTTCTCTGAAGACAGGGGGCACCACCACAAACCTCCCTAACTTTTCTCTGTTTGCTCCACTTCTGTCTTTTCCCAGCTGAAGCAGGTCTCTTTGGCTCACCAGCATCCTCCTAAAATACAGTCTCTCTTGGAGGAGAAGATCGGTTCAGTCTGTGGCTACCAAGAAAAAGTCCAGCCAAAAGCCACTCCATCATCTCCTCCCACCTAGAATTTCTCCTTCCAACATCCCGGGTCCCAGGCTGTCTCTCTTCTTCTCTTTCAAACCAAGGAGGAGAAAAACTTCACAAAGCTTTCATTTCTCAGAAAGGGTTAAAAGTCCTGACTCCCAAGGATGGCTCACTGCCCAGGCTCCGGCTCCCACAGGCAGTTGGGCACCTTGCAGCCCCCCTTGCTCTTCTCCTTCCTGTGGTGAACTGCTGATAAAACTACCGCTGTCTCTTTCGAGAGAGAGAGAGAGACTCTGGGGGGAACGGAGACATCCCAGATTTCTCCACCCTTCCATCTGCAGGGGGCCAGCCCGGTTCCAGCCCCTCCACCCTTGGGCCTACCTCCGAAGGCCACATGGCTTCTCCTCTCCCCCACCCAGCTCGTGGCCGGGCAGGGGAGAACCTGCACTGCACGCTGACCGGAATCAAAGAGAGCGAGTTCTCCTGGGAATTCTGCTTTTAACCCCTCTGTGTTCTCAGAGGCGTGTCTACCTTCAATTGGTCAATGTCCAAATTGACCTCTTCCTTCCAAGAAAAATTCTTTTTCCTTGTCAAACCACGACACTGAGGATGGGTTGAACACTTGCTTGCCCAAGAAGGAAGTAGTGAATAAATTCCTCGTTTTGCTTTGCTTGAATGCACAGCTTTTGCTATACCTATCAAACTGTCTTAATCTCAACCCACAAGTTTTTCACGTTTATCCTTTCAATTGTCTCCCTCACCCCACTTCGGGGAAATGAATAGGCTGTTGTGTGGTGCTTAGATGCGAGCTGGGGATAAACCACAACATTACCCCTCCAGGACTTCCAGCAGAAGGGCCATTTTCCTGATATAGAAAGATCCTCAGGCAGCTACAAAGTTTTGAAGTTCATTACACATCAGATGGTGTAGAAGCCCCGCCTCTTGACTAAAGCACACAAAGTTGCCGGCTGTATTTTGCACTGCACACACAGTCAAAAATCCTAACTGAGACATTTAGAAGTTACTGGAAATGTCTGGGATCACACATAGTTTACATCTGCCATCCGTTCTGTCTGCTCCCTCATGTTTCCTCTGAACAAGACAGGAATGCAAAGGAGATAGGAAAAGAATAAAAACTAGTACTTTTAAACTGAATTATTCCTACATTTCCTGCTTTATGTCTAGATGTTATTTTTTCAAGACAATTGTATTTTTTCAATACAGTTTTAACAATTTTTCAGAAATTACTGTTAAAAAATTTACATATGTCTCAGGTATCAATGGAATATAGCACGTCCAGAAAGTACCTGGTCTAGAAGCCTTTCTTAGATGAGCATGACACTAAAGCAAAAGAAAAACCCTTGAACAACTGAATTGCAGCTAAGGCTCCCTGGATAACATAATAAACAAAACTATTATCTTTGATGGAAAACACATTAGGTATAACATTAAAAACTCAGACAATAAATGTCAACTTGCCCTGTAGATATCCTTAGTATTTTAAGAGTAATAAAAATTTCCAGTAATTGTGCACTAGTACATTCTCATATTTGTATAGAATATACAGCCCTTGGGATTTTCTATTTTACTCAGAAAAACAGGTCCCACAGTTGAAGAATTTGAAGTAATTTCTTTCTTGGTTATTAATTATATACCTCTTCTTCCCATTAAAAACTTTGCAAGAGAATATTTTTTTCTTAACCTCCAGACAGATATTTAACACAATAAATCTTATTCTCTATTTTAACTTCATCATGCTATGTAAGGATCCAACTGGGAATAAGTATTTTGGAGCCAACAAAGTCAGTCTGTATATCAGTGGTGCCATAATTGTGTCAAAGTTTTGGGGTTAAAGACATTTTACAAGCAAGCCAAGACTAATTTTTTTTTCCATCACACCTCCATCTTTCATGGTTATTTTACTTGACTCATTGCAGAATAAGGCTGGAAGGGACCACAAGTGAATGACTGGTCCAACCTTCCTGCTAAAGCTGCAACATCCTAGAACACATGCCATATAATTGTGTCCAGTTCTTGAGTATCTCCATTGAGAGAGACTCCACAACCTCTCTAACCAGCTCCAGCAGCTCTGTGTCTCCCTTGTCCTCAGGAGCCCAGAACTGGACACAGCACTCCAGATGTGCCTCACCAGGGCTGGGCAGAGGGCCAGGATCACCTCCCCCAACCTGCTGGCACTGCTCTTCCCAGTGCACCCCAGGACACCATTGGCCTTCCTGGCCACCAGGACACACTGCTGGCTCATGGACAGCTTGCTGCCCACCAGGAACCCCAGGTCCTTCTCCTCAGAGCTGCTTTCCAGCAGATCAGCCCCAGCCTGTGCTGGTGCCTGGGATTCTTCCTCCCCAAGCGCAGAACCCTGCAATTTCTTTTGCTAAATTTCAGACAGTTCTTTGCTCGTCAGATGTAATATACTGAAAAAAAAAAAACCAATTTTGCTTGTATCATCTACCTGATTACCTTCCTGAAGCTGTTCAGAGTAGGTATACATAAGATCATGAACACTGATCTACCTGCCAAAATTATTTTAGCAATTGGAGAGTGAGACTAAGAACAGAAAACAAAAAAATATCTCTTCCAACACATTCATACCATTAACTAACAAAATAAAAATTAAAAAAAAGTATGTTAACTTGAGCAAAACACAGATGTTTTAATAAGACATAAGCTTAAACTATCAAAGGATATTGCTATGGCTAGAATAATTATTTATGGTAAACAGTATGTTTACATTAATCTGCCTGTTTTTTCTGCCTGCCACCTAGCATTACTTGTGTAAAAAAAATACAAAGCTCTGCAATCAAAAATACCCTGAAAGAGAAAGACTTGTAGTTTGTGTCCAAGCATGTTTACAATTAATATGATGTAAATGTATGCTTCAGGCATAACCTGAATTTAAGAGCTGTGCTTGCATACAGGTGATACAAATGCATACACTGGCATGCATGCAATTTATCACAACAATTACACTATTAAGATGATAGGAATTTTGAGGGGAGCAAACAACAATGTGAGGATAAGGGCATATAAAACTACCAATTTCTTCAACCAGAAATAGTTAAGATTGCAATACTGGCTCTGACCACTGTAGCATGCCTATAGCTTTATTCTTCTCCTTAAGAGAGGCAGAATAGAACCAACTATTTCATTTGGAGGGGACCTACAATAATCACCTAGTTCAACTGCCTGAACACTTCAGAATGTAGCTCAAGTATGTTGTTAAGGACATTGTCCAAATGCCTCTTAAACACTGACAGCTTGGGGCATTAACCACCTTTCTAGGAAGCCTGCTCCAGCATATTTGACTGCCCTTACATTAAAAAAAATGCTTCCGAATGTCCAGACCTGCCCTGGCACAGCTTTGAACCACTCATACAAATCCTATTGCTGGGTCCCAGGTAAAAGAGATCAGCACCTCCCCCCCACATCCCCTCCTCAGGCAGCTGTTCAAGGCAATAAAGTCACCCCTCAGTCTCCTCTCCTCCAAACTAGACAAACCCAGAGTCCTCAGCTGCTCCTCATAGGACATTCCTTCCAGCCCTTTCAACAGCTTTTTTCCTCTCCTCTGGACCATTCCAGGACCTTCCCACCCTTCTCAGACAGTGGGGCCTAGCACCATCCACAGCAGGGTGAGACTGCAGCAGGGCTGAATCCAGCAGGATGATCCCAATCCCAGCTGGTGATGCTGTGTCTGATGCTCCCCAGGATGGGGTTTGCCCTCCTGGCTGCCCGGGCACACACTGCTGGCTGGGAGCTAACCAAGGCTTCCAGTTCATCCTATTTGTTTCTCACACTGCACAAGTTGATGTACAAGCATTTCAGATACACTGAAAGATATATAGATAGATAGATATACACACACATATACACTGAAAGGTACAATATATTCATTCACAAAAGTTAGCCACTGGTACATTTCTTCACAAGCTCTGAGCACTACATTCTACACAGCTGACAAACTCCCATTTGCACATAAAATAGAAATGAAAGGAAAAGAAATAGAGGAGATTGGACCATAAAGGCAGAAAATCTTCAAAGTGGCACATGGTCTAACCCTGAATAATTAGTTTTGCTGTAGACCAATCCCAGCATGAAATGAACAACTAGCTTTTTTTAAAATCTTTACCTTAAAAATTGCTATATTAATGAAATTGCATTTGCACTAATAATCTGATGGAAATCTGTATAACAATAAAGTGACAAAACAGACTTTTGAGAGATCATAGCTACAGTTTTGACTAAGAAAGCTAAGTGTTTTCTTATGCATAAAAGCCATTCATAATGCTGTACTTCAAGTCTGCTCTTTTGAAAATATCAGGGGAAAAAAGTAGATTAAATTGCATTTGCAAATTGGTCTTTTTTCTTTTAAAAAATGCCACAACATTAATTGGAAAGGTATTGATGGAAACATTAGCAAGTTTTTACCCACTTATATGCTACAGAATAAACAATTTCTTCTGTAGTTCCTAGTTCTGCTTGTTTCCGAGAGAAGCAACACAGTGTTGTTTCCAATTTTCCAGTCCGTGAGATCTTTCCAATTTCACTGTTGAGTTGCAAGCATTCACTAATAAGGAAATAGTTTTGATTATAATTCTTGAGGAACACATTTGTGGCTCATAACTATTTTTGTTACGCAGATCTTGGAAAAAAAGAAAGCTTCCTAATGACATTTACATAGGCAAACTGTTAACATTAATTTTTTTGACCAAATACCCTAATCTTTTTTCAGACAGCAATATCACACCAAAAATTCTTCTAAAATCACTGGAAAATCTAAGTCTTGAATTTGTGAACAACAATTCAATGGAAACACTAAGCTTTTGCTCTTCACAGTGTATTTATCTTGCTTTGGTATGCCTCTGGCACATAATTTCTCCATGTATTGATTAAATAACAGTTTGAAAAACAGAGCAGAAATAATTCAGTGTAAACATCTTTGATGCATACCACTAGTCAGACATACAGGAAACAAGTAAACTTAAACCACCATAGTTTCATTAGTGGTTATGACTCAAAGAATACTGCAGAGGAACAGAATGCTACACTTTTCTACAGTTTTGATAAGGGGAATATAATGGTTCACCTTGGGTGAAGAAAAGCAATTCAAACCTGCAAAACTATGTATGTATGACAATCTCAACCTTAAATATATCCTCCATTTAACATTTATTTATTATTCTTTCAGGAATTAGAGTAGATATTGTCTAGAGAACATTAAGTTAGTCAAAATGGAAATCAGCATTTTATGCTAGCATATCATGTGCTTTCAACAGAGTCATGCTCTTAATTTTTTATACAAAAGCAGATTCTCTTTCTGGGAGAAATTTTATCCAAAGCATTATTTCCTATAGTAGATGGATCGTTTGACAATAGCTAACTGCACAAGAAAGGTTTTCAAAATCTGGAATATTTAATTCCAGAGGTTCCTCACCTTAGTTTCTACTTGATGGTTTCTTATGGTTTTGTTTTTGGCTTTTTTTTTTCGTTTGGGTATTTGGTTTTGTTATTTGTTTTTGTTTTACCCCCAGCAAACTGGGGGTATATTACCTCATTACCTGAAGCTGTAATTGGATGATTAAGCCTGATATGTAAATGGACCAAACTTATACCTATATGAAAAACTTGTGACCATTAGCCATCTTGGGTGTAGCCCCTCTCAGAGGCTTCTGGCTGCCCAAGGTGTACCTGTTGAAGGTCTTTAATAAAAACCCTTTTACTCTCTTAATCCTGTCTAGCTTCTGTTTTAGGTACCCACTCCAAGGCATGAATTGTACAAGCTGGAGAAAGCAAAAGAGTGAGAGATTCCAAGTCAGAACTGCAATTGTATAGGAAAACGTAAAATAAGTGCAAAAAACACTCTTAACTTGACAGAGTCAGGGTGCAACCTGATACTCTGTTAGTCAGGGTATAGCAGTCTGATTAAATGGTGGCTACAATCCTGTTGAAGTGTCAGATGTGGTTAAGGCAGTGATCCTGTAGAAGGGTTTGATCTTTCCCTGAAGGTCCAGTCATGGTTATGGAGCTCTGATGGTTATGTCCTCTGGGAATGCAGTGGATAAGGCCGCTTGTGGTGTTCTGAACCTCAGATTATATCCAGGTAGGAATGCTTGGTTCTTCCCCCTGGGCACAGCATCTCATGAGGCCTTGATGGCCCATTAGCAGAGATACCCCTGGAGGGAATTATTAGGGATGTGTCATGGACAACATAACAGTTAATGGAAATGGTGATAGAATACATGCTTTTGGTGTCACCTAAGACAGTAGGTCTTTTTTGGTTTTTTTTTCCACTAACAATTGTCCTAGGAAACTGTGTGAATATATAAATTGTAGATTTTGTTCCCAGTCTGATCTTTACAGAGTTGAGAAAATAACACCCCTAAGCACAGTATGCATGCCATTTATTGTTCAGTGAAGAAACAAAAAGAAAAGCTATGTGTCTTTGTTTCCCTAATCAGAGCAAAACTCAAAGCAGGCTTCCCCACTCATTTTTATGTATGTTTTCAGAAGCCTAAGTCCTTCCCCCAGTCAAGAGTTATCATGATATATCAAATATCATGATATATGAAAGACAGGTGATGTTTGTTTTTAAATTCATGATGTTTCTAGTAATTTAATTTCAGAAAGGTAAGCACAAAACTCAACAGACACCAGCCACAAGTTTGACTGTCACATTTCTGAAGCATCTGTCTTTGACTTTCTTTAAAATTGCCTTTCAAACTAGAACTCCAAACCTAGACAACATAACAAAAAAATTGCCTCCTAAAACATCACCCTTCTTTTTCTTTTCATGTGACATGATATTCTGCTGCCTTTTACCACGGTTTCCCCTGCAGGTAGGTAACACAGGAGCCTTTGGAATTTTTGGAGATTTTAAAGGGAATGCAGACAGAAAACACCCAGACCTAAGGACAGCAACCCATAAGTGCAGGCAATGAAGGGCAAAGAAAGTACAACTTGTGGCAAAAAGCCACATCATTATTCAAAGCAATTGGAAGAGGACGATTTAATAGACAGCAGCAGAAAAATCTTACTTAGCACAGAAGCTGAACAAGTAGCACCTCAAGCTGCAAGCTCTGGGTTTGGGTGTGGAGAGCCTTGAGGTGGAGTGGAGTGAGAGGGTTTCTATTCTAGTACACAACTGCCACTTCCATCTTCAGGAACTGACTGCTGTGAGCAGCAAAATTTCAGCCATATGCTTCAGAAACTAAAAGTGCTCCCATGGCTGTTTGGCTGTTTGTCATGCCGTTTTAGACAGACTGAGATTACAGGAAATGGGAAAGGAGATAGAATAAATCGGTCACACAACTGTCACCTGTAGAAATGCCTAAATAGGCTTGCTGCAGGTCTTGAGATGGAGACATGCAGATCTCTGCTATTTAATAATCATTTATTTTTAAGAGTCCTCTAAGCCAAACCTTGCTAATACAAGTAAAAGTAGGACTAAGCTAAGAGAACCAATAAAGGACAGGTATTGAAAACATACATAGTAAATTAACTATTTTTAGAATATTTTACCACTGTCTTCCAAAATGTCCTGAAGTTACTTTTGAAGAATATTTACTTATGTACACAAAAGACAGCATGACAAAAACCAGTTAAGCTGTATAATGGTCCACATAGTAGTAGCAATGGAACATTCTTCATTTTCCTCAATTGCTTACATTCCTCTGAGGACAACACAAAGGCTCAAACCACCATCTGCTTGAGGGTAAATTTTGAAGAAAGGATGAATCAACAGCAACTTTTCCTTGCACTTTGCTTTAGTTAAGAGCAAAAGTAAAGACAGACAGACTGAAATTAACATTAAGCCATTCTGAATTTTTCCTTCACGAGCAATCAGAAACAGACTTTCTTGAGCTTTCCCACAGACAGAGCAAGCTGAAGTATTTAAGACACCAAGAACAAGAGTGAGCAATAGTAGGGATGGCCACTTTAAAAGTAGTGGAACACAGCAGGAGAGAATTGCCCAGTAATACAAAGCCCACAGCAAAGTCAGTTTTAAACAAGGTTAAAAGTTGAATGTATGGTCAAGACAGTATAACCAGCTCCAACTTGAAGACTTCAGAACCAATCAAAATATTAGGGTGGACTGGAGAAGTAGAACATAGACATAATGTACTGCAGGAAAAAAATCTTTGTGAAACAGAGTGAATACAAAACACTCACACCAGCAACCTTAACTTTATTTATTGAACAGGTCGATTGTTTTGACTTCCACCATTCTTAAAGTATTTTTCAATATGAGTGCTATTTAAAATATTTATTAATGACTGAATGTAAGACAGGTATCCCACTGAGAAAAAACCCTTGATAAAAGAGATTTATTATACTCAGCTATTCCAGCTGAGTATAATGAAGACAACTAGCTGATTTAACATAACTTCCTACATTTAACAAGACAGTAACAAATGGTAATCAATGTAGAAAGACCATATAAAAAGAATTTTAAAAGACCTGCATTTAAATTGTAATTCCATTTTAAGTAACAGTCACATAACACTTAGTCTTCTTTGTGTTCATAAGTAGGTTATCTCAATAAACTGAATGGCTGACTATTTTAGTTAAATAAGTATCTGCTGATTTGCAGTGTAACATAATTACTCTGAGTAACAGAATTGCTGTAATACTCATGAGATGTTAACTCACCCTCATCCTTTAAAAAATTAAGAGCACAAAAATCAGGAAAAGCTGAGAAACCTCAAAGGAAGTATTAAAAATCATAAATTGCAACACCGCTGAGAAGAGCTAAATTAAATCTGTGACATACTTTACTCAAGTAACGAATAGGGTGCACACTCATGTGCTTACAAATGCGACTGTCACAGACTCAACACAAATCAGAAAATGAACTATTTAAGACAGCTAAGACAGCCCCAGACATGAACTTTCACAAACATGTGAAATCATTTAACTCTATTTTTAATCTGAACTCTCATCAAAAGATTCTTACAGCACTTGTCAATAATAAGGACAAATTACGACTTCAGAAGACATTAGTTACCCAAAATGGACACTGAAAAATATGTGCTGGTAAATATTCCCTTGGACTATCTAACCTTTAAACCACCTAATCCACTTAATCTCTATTTGCCATCATATCTGTACATGAACACATAACACCTGAGTGTTTCCAACCTGTAATTACTTTTTAGACAACAATAAAGCTCATACAAATACATACAGTAGCTAGAGGAAACATAGGAAAGTGCAAAAATATGGTAAAGAAAATGCCAGTGAAATTCTGTCATTTTCTGAAAGTGGCATGCTACCAGCTTCAGCAGCTAATTTCAGTCCCATCTTAAAAAAAAGATGCTTCAGCATCAGTCCTGCAAAAGACAGCAGCAGTCCTGCAAAAGTAGTTGTCTGTGGCACTAAACACACTTCACTTCAGACTCATGACATCCCAGAACAGACACACAGATTTGAACATATAGTGCCAGTAAACCAGTGTTCTCCTTCACAGGATAACGTTAAATCCTCTAGGCAAGAGGTGTATTAGCATTTCTGTACTGGTTCTTGCTGGAATAGAGTTACATTTTTTCAGTGTCTTAAATGGGGCTACCATAAGCTGATTCTTGTTACCTAGCCTCAGTTATTGTGCTGGAAGCCAACACACCAAATTTCCTGTGAACCTACAAGCTACAGCTTGTGAAAGTGTTTAAACTCAAGTTTGTGTATTTTCTACAAGAAATATGTTTGCTAAGTTAAAGCGACCAATCTCCATTGTAATTTTAATGTAAATATCATAACTATCGAACCATGCAATTTTCACATCTTTACTCTTACTGACTGCCTTTACAGTAAAGAATTTGCAGAGAAACCCCTGAGGTTCATCTGCCAGTGACCTAAGCATTTGGCACAGACTTTGGAGTAGGGCTTCAACACCATTAATTAAATGAGCATGTTCCATGGAACTAAAAAATTAGTTTACATTTTCTAGTAAACTGGCCTTACATTAGTATATTGACTTGAACTAAGCATTTCTTCGGTTTATTTCTGCTCTTCTCTTTTGTCATCCCCCAACCAACCATCCACTCAGAAAAATAGGTAGGTATGTACAAGAATCTATACATCTGCCACTGGTGTTTCCTGTGTGAACAACCCCAAAAAAATACAGCTGTGCCTGTCCTAGGTGTTCAGATAACCATAATTCTACATGGAATATTTGGCAGCTGCCTGTATATTTTAGCCTTTGAAATCATACATAATTGTGTAGGCAATGTGATGCCTAGACTGCAAGTCAATCCATCCAACTCCTCCAAAGAGACTAAATCTGCATTAGGATCCTCAATTAGAGATTAAAAAAACCTTTTTTTGTCTCTCATATCTTCTTCCAGAGCCCTCCCAAAATGCCTGAAGTAACTGTCTTATAAATACATACTGTTTTCAACATTCTTGGTCCCTCAAGACCAAGCTTGGGGATAGGAGTTTAAGGGGCAAGGAATAACTTCATGCTAATTGCCTGTCCCAGAACAAAGGTAGTGACTAAAACCAGTGTTCTTTGGGAGCATAGCATAAAAGCTTCTCTAATATTCCACTTCCTCCCCTGGAAACAATTTCTTTTAGTAAGTAAAGGAGGCAAGAGTTGCTTAAGTATTTCTAAATAAATCTTTTGGATTTTTTTACTTTAATGCTCTGAACTAGGACAGCTCATTCATTTCCTATTGTCTGCTTCCAGGAGGCACAAAGAAGGATCTTTTTCACCACACTTTTATATGAGAATATAATTTTTTAAAAATGGTGGAGCTGGTTATTGTTTGATACCCCTCAAACAATTTAGAATAATGCAGATGAAGGGTTATGACTGGGAATCAGTTACCAAATTAACCTTGAATACAATGCTTCTAATTACGTATTCACGCAGAAGAAACATGAGGATACGGAGTTACCAGCTATGCTTTCTGCCTCTCAGCTCTCTTTGACTGTGACTCTTCTTGCCTTTTAAAGTTCTTGTTTTGTTCACTTCCCTCTAAATGTTCTTAATATTGGCATATTTTGAACATGCAATATGTTCAAACTGATATTCTCTAAAAAAAGAGTTTATTTATACTCTTACTCCTAGCAAACATTCATCAGAAACCAAAGGCAGATTGAAAAACTCTGTGTGCGCTTCTGTTTCCCATTCCTTCTCATCATCCCAAGAGCAGAAATTCAGAAAAATGTGATTCAACATTTACTCTTCTGCCTCAGAATGGGTCAGTAAAATGACTAGAGGGAAAGCAGTCTGTTCATACTTCCCTAGTTCTGCTAGGGCCCATGCTGAGAAATATAACATTAGAAGAAAGCAGCGTGATTTGTCGGAAGTTACAGAAAAATGGAAAAGCTACAGTCTTAGTCTTGAAAGTTTCACACAAGGTAGCAGACCTGTAATACTGTTTCCCTCATCACCTTGTCAGACAGTGGCTACAAAATGGGGACAACAGAAAAAACAAAAGAACGCATACTATTAAAGCTTAAATGCTTCACAAGAAGTTGGAAGACTTGACTAAGACAGAAAAGCAGTTCTCAGAACAGCCCTTAATTCATCTAGATTTTGTATGGGGTGTGGCCTTTGTGCCTTGGACATTTTCACCTGTTCTCCAGGCTTTGCTCCAGGATGTGTTTTAGTTTCTCAGGGAGGGATAAACCTCCCACATTTCTGAGGACCTAGGTAGTGTTGATGAGTATCTAGGCTGACGGGTCAGGAAGCGGGACAGTGGAAAAGGCCAGTATCAACCTCTGTGTTGCCCATCCTACACTGGTGGCACAAGTTTGGGTTTGTCCTCATTTCCACAAGGTAGTAATTTTCCTAAAATATGGAAAAAGTTAACACTCTCAAGACTCTCGCTGCTATCAGAGGGATATGTAACAGTGAGAAAAAAGCCTTGGTTCCTTAAGGAAAGTAGTATAGATTACATGTTTCTTATTGCCAGCCATGCTGGTTAAGATTCACTTATGCATTGTTTATAGTATAACATAAGTTTCAATTCTTCTTTTCCCATTGAGTTTGATTGCCTGCCTGTCTGTTCTTTGCTTACAATAACAATTCCTTCAACAAAGCATTTGTATTCTGATCATCTTGTGAATTACACTGGGTTTTTTTTCCCTCACGTTCTACAAAACACAGTTTTCCCACAAGAGCCCCTAATATGTACCATCTGTATCAGGATTAAATTCCCAGAGGCTAGTAGCTTATTCAACTTGTGAGAGTCTCCTTGGCACCTATACATTTTTCCATAGTTAAGTCAGCTGTTGGAGTAAATTAAGTATTAAGAATACATTTAACCCCCTGGAACTTGAACTTAGGCCACAGCAATTACAAGTACCTCTGATTTTTTAAGAAGTTTACTCATTCAGTTTTGTCATCAGTAATATGACTAACATTACAAGTCAAGTAATAGAAGTTTAAAATGCAACTCAAAAGAAATTAAGAACCTGCTTTAGGGAAACTCCATGGAACTACTTCCTCCCCTGGTAAAAATATGGTGCTTTATTGAAATTTTTCATATTTTCAGTGTTTTTTATTTCCTTTAACAAAGTATCTTAAATCTACAGTACTGTAGACACCTAAGAATTTTCAACCACTTCAAGACAAATAGAGTAGTAACTTAGCATACATATGAGTGTTTGACCAAGGAAATTAGTGTTATTTGCAACAACTTTTAGAAGATTTGGGCGGAGGCAAGGGGATGGGAAACACCTTGTTTTATGTCATCTCTGAAATCAGTGGCAGAATCACGGACAGCGAGACACTGGGGACTGCTGACTAACAACACTTGGCTTTACCCATAAATATTTTCCATTTTGATAGACTTGACAAAGTTGAACCTGAGCCTGTCCTCATATTCAACATTCACAAAAGGCACAAAATAAATCAACAAAACCAAACAGAACTTTCACATATATCTGTCCCTAAGCTGCTCTGAAAATAACATGCCCTCTAGGCAGCTATTACTTGACAATTTGTACCACTCCTTTCAATGTGAGTTTAAAATTATGAGCTTGGGAATATATCACACAACTGCATGTGTACATTTTGTCAGTCTTAGTATTGTCAAGCATAACGGACAAAGCACAAAAATTTTGGACTATCTATGAGAATTACTCAACTAAGGAACAACAAACTTTTTCTCCTACTAACATTAGGGTTGCTTTCAAAAAATAATCAAAGCATCTAAGGCGGAGCCCTTTAAAAATAATAACAAAATATTTAGAGTACTGGTTCTTGGAATAGCAACAATTTGCCAGATTTCTAAAACAACAAATGAAATGCAATGAAGCATTGACTTCAAGGGGTGGACCACTGCAAATACAGGATGTGCATGAATTGCAGCTCAAGACCTAACCTTACCACCACACAATTAGCATCAATAAAATGAGGTCCTCCTCAACAGAGAACTAGGTACATTTATACATACTGGTATGTTTATTACACAGGTTATTTCATAGGGATCACTTCCCTCTCTCCACAGTATGACAGCACTAGACATTACTAATAGATTTCCTGGTTCATTTGAACAATGAACCAACTATAGACAATTTAGTTTCTAAGTAGGACTTCACAAGTCTTACACTAGTACACTGATCTTCTAGAAAATTGCTCAGATATTGTTATATGGTTAAATATTTTTTTCTAAAAGTAAAGAAACTTTCCAGCTCTTGATAAAACTCTTGAAGGGAAAACCACAATCCTCAGCAATGGTGACTACATTTCAAATACACACTTTCCTATGAAGCCCTCCATTAAAACCTGGGATTCAGCTCACTACAGATGCAAAAGGCTACAGCAATTGTTTCAACTTCACTAAAACCAAAGAAGCTGCAGTTCTTGGCTGACATTAATGGGAGATCAAGATTTTCATGGGAAAAACTGGATTTTTCATAGTTCTTCTTGCTGGTGTGAATTGTACTTGCACAGGATAAAGTCAAACTGACTCCACTTTAAATTGGTTCTTACTAACATATTGGGAAGCAGATTTTAATCAGGCTGTACAAGAAGATAACTAATGACTAAATGAAAGTTGAAGTATCAGTTGTTTTCCATTGATTTTCTTTATTTTATGAAGTCACATTCAAGAAGCCCTTTTCTTCTTCTTCAAAGTAGTTATTCAGTGCAATTTGCAGAAGTATTATGTTCAGTGTTTTACACTTTAAGGGGGTTAATGCATGTGAAAAAGAGAATGATCCATCTGCAAGGGCAGATTAGACTGGTGAGAAGTTTTATGTTCGGCCATCAATATCCATGTTTTCTAGCCAACATGAAAGACAGTGAGTGGGCCAGGATAAATGCTTCTAATAGCCCAGATAACAAAGGACTTAAAATAAGCTGGGTTTTATTGAGCTGTGATACTACAAGCAAAAAACATTCACAAACTGAAAACCATCTCCTTTGGGAAAGGACCAGTCAATATCTTACCAGCTAGGATTACTGCAGCACTCATCAGTTAGGTAATTATAACACACTTGGAGAAATTATCTGGTTTTCAATTAAGACATCAGCATTGCTACAGGGATCACACAAGCTACAGTACAAGACAGTAAGGCCAATGTCCCCTCAGCTCCAGCCTGCAGTAAAGCTTTGTAAAAGAAGGAAGCAGTTTTCTCCTTGCTTTCCATCCTACAGACAAACTTATATGATTCCAGTTCTTTGGTTTGGCTAGTCCTCATGTGCCATCAATATTATTGCTGTGAATTCATTGTTGGCCCACTTGTCAAAACATGATCCTGTTAAAGCATCCCTGATTCTTCTTTCCCTCATTTACTTTCATAAATACCTCAAACTTTCACTATCTCATTTCAAGCCTCAATATAAATTCAATGTACAAATGTGATTTTCAATGCTTTCTCATTTTCTGCAGTCATACCTGCATGCACAGAAAAAGAAGGTGTCTGCATCATCATGTAAGTTCTCTCTGCCATACATCTTAAAGGCCAGGAATAGCATACTGACAGAGTGGTAGGTGGATACAAAGTTTGATGTTGTTTCAGGTGGGAGACAAGAAGTCCTTCTCGCTCTTGCTCAACAGAAAGCACTCTGGGAAAGGTTCAGCTAACAGCCAGCTAAAAAGCAGGTCATGTAACCAGAGAACAGGTTGTATGTCTGGCCTGTGCTTGCGTTGTGCATGAGGCAGTGATTGTTTGGGGACACACATGGACACCACATGGTCAGAGAGCTGATTGGGAAAACAGATGCAACACAACGACACTGCAGTGGCAGGTAGCCAATGCGTGTTTACTTGGGTTAAGTTTAGAACATAAAAGGGTCCAGTTTGTTACAATAAACAATCTTCTTCAGAGAAAGCAAGGAGGTCCATGTGTCTTTGTTCCCCATTGCTAAAGTTTCATGATAGTGTTACTCTAACCTTTAGATAGAAAGGCAATGGAAAGAAAAAAATTCACTAACTTGGTTTTGTCCACCCAAAAGCAGTGAGCCACAGGTTTCAATTTTTTCTTCCATCTTTAAAAGGCATGCTTCCCATGCAATGTAGTCCTTGTCTCTTTTACAAAGGTGCTAATAACAACCATCTTTAGATGCATCCAAAGAAACACATTTTCCTTTTCTAGAGAAGACTGCAGAAGGTAACCTCTCAGGGCCATTATTTGCACTTTGCACATCCTCTCACAGGTTGTTTAACAAAAAATGCCAAACATTACTTAGTCATGTTCCCCACTTGATGACTAATGCTGATGAAGAACATTCCTTTTCCTCACCTCTCTACCTCACCATCTATCAACCTTCCCCCTATGAACATATTAAAATCACAGAGGGTATTCTCAGGGTGCAACAGAATGCACATATATGGGAGATGTTCACTCATTGCATCTGCCCAAAGTCTTAACCATTTTTTCCTAAGATCATCAGCTGATTCTGTGGATCTTTACCCACAGATTTTGACACTAGACTCTGTAATATACCTTTGAAATAAATGCTTTCCAAGACAGAACAGTGCCACCAAAACACTAATAAACCACCAGGTGCTGACTGATATTGATGGCAATCAGCTACCAAATTGAAGGTCACTCTGGAGAGGACACACTGATGGTAAGAAGTTAGTTCAGATTGATATGAAATTTTATTATTTACATGGTGACACCCTTTGGAAGCCCCATAATGCCTCTGTGAAGTCCAAGGCACACTACAAAAACATACAAAGGTATGGGTCCCAATTCAATGAGCTCATGTCAAAAGAAAAAGCTGCCATGAAATTTTGACATTTAGTTTCTGGTGACATGAAGACCAAGCTAATTCAGTTATGATTTTGCTCCAAGTCATCTTTTAACTCACTAATACTTTCAAAACCAGAAACTGGTGGAAAAATTTAAAAGTCACTTATCGTATAGCCGTCACAAGCCCAGAATTTTTTTCACTCATTCACCTTCATGCAGAATGTAGATTACATCTTCCCTTTCTACCCATTTCTAAATTGACTGGTAGTCAATTTAAGCACTTCTGTGTTTAGCCAAAAGTAACTTGTCTGACACAACAATTTCTATCCACAAGGTCTGTAAATAAAGAAGAGAATCTCATCTTCCAGAGATGCAAGAGAACCATACTACAAATTAGAAGAAACAACACAGGAAGTTATCCCCTGCAAGGTCTACAACTAGCTCAGTTCAAATAAGTTTCTTTGTTCCTCCAATACAAACACAAAAAAGATCAGAAACAGAAATACCTATAATAATGGCACTTTGATTTTTCCATGTATACAAATGGCAGTGCACAGGTGGGAGGAAGAGATGTTAATTTGCTAGTCTTGTGTGACAGAAAATGTGTGACATTTTCTATTTTTTTTCCAGTTAGTATTTCACTATTTGTTATATAAACAATTTTATGTCAAAAAATATGCATATGGTGACTTAATGCTTCTTTTGGCTCATTTATAACCACAAGAAGCTGATACACCTAATTGTGCAGTCTCAGCATCAGTAATTTCTCACAGTTGGTGTAAAACAGAATTAAATTATGGCAGTACAAGAGTTTAACACAGTCTGCTGGTGGTTGTCCACACTATGGACGAGACAGCACATGCACATACTCCATTCCTCCCACCTGACCCCTGCAATCAGTGGGTCAAGTGCTAGGAGAACTACAGACCCTCAAGGGTAAGGGCAGGTATCTGGCAGGCAGTCTCAGCAGAAAACTGAGTGCATCATTGTATGCACTCAGAACATCACAGGAATCATTAACAATTAATTAACTGGTCTCAGCATACTTTTGCAACTTGAATTAATTTAAAGCTCTATTGTTTCTACATCTCTCTGGGATGATGCTTTGTTCCCAAATTCTCATTAACAATATTTTTGAAGTGACTCCATAGCTAGTTCGCAGCTAGTTCACACCTCTCAGATTAAGACAAAAGGGTAAACCAGGTACCTTGTGCCTTCTACAGTCCACTGTAGTCCTGAATATAAAACAAATAGAAATTGTTTTCATCTTCTAATGCAAACATTGCTTAATCCATAGCATCTAGCAAAGGATGATTATACACTTCCATCTGATCCTCAGTTCTGACTAAAAGGCAAATTTCAATGGTTGTCTCCAAATCATCAATGTGATTATGTTAAAAAGACAATGTAAAACTTGAATTTAGAAAACCAAGAGCAGTTTACCCTACAGAGCAGAGGTTGCTAGGAAACACACAACACAACCAACCCTCCCAGAGATTTAATATTTCATCTTACCTAAGCTGCTCCTTCTCTCCTTGCTTTCCATACCAGACCACAGATCCTCCTCCCTCCTTTCACAACAAGGTACTTTCTACTAATGATCCATGACCCGTTGCTTCTAGCAATGAGGGACATGAGCTACCAACAGTTCTTGAAATGGTAAGCAAGCAGAGAGTCCCTCAGCATCTTGAAACACCAGCTCTCTTCTGCTGCGAAGTTGGGAGACCTTAGCCAAGCCTTCAAACACCACTGAACTGAAATGGAGATTCACAACCAAGACTGAGACCTCTCTCTGGAGAAAAGCTCCATTCTCAGTTGTGACTGTTCACAACTCCAAATGGGAAAGCAGCAAAAACTGGAAGGGGAGAGTTTTGTCTGTTATCACCTTTCCTAATGCTACATCATAGAACTTAAGATATATGCATAGATAGAAGGCAGGAAGAATACGAAGACAAAACAAAATTCAGTCATGTGATAAATAGAGAACAGGGATGAAACCTGAAGAAACCTACTCCCTGTTTAATTGAGCATGTATATTGCACAGTAGATGCTAAAATGTCTACAAACATTTGTGCTTCCATAGAGCTGGTTTCTTTCAGGTTCTAATACTACTGACATTTATATAAACCGGTAAAAAAATCCAATAAAAAAATACCTCTCTTTACTACTTATGCACTCTTATTTGGCCTCTCTTATTTATGGGGTATAGAGCTCATTATGAAAAGCTTACTAGCACAACATAAATTGTTGGCTTAAAACGAACTAACAGAAAAGAAAAATCTCTGTAAGGACACCAAAGTAGAGTTAGAACATGAGATATATCCTTCTGGTCTCTGATTTCAATAGATATTTTCAGATGCATAAAAGCACATTTGTCACTGAACAACTTCAGCAAAGAAATAACAATTACCAATTCTGTAGTTAAAAAAAAGTGCAGAGAACCTTAAAATAAGAGCTGAAGTTTTGTTTTTCATTCCAGACATCAAGTGTAACTGTATACGTACTACACATGCTCTTTATTTCTCTGATCTGCAAACCATTTTGGTCAAATCTTCAAAGCAGGTATTCAGACCCAAGGTCACTACAAACATACTTCTCTGTCTGTAAATCAGTTTTGGTACATTTGTGGAGGATTTTCAGTTTTCTTAAAACCACAATAAGGCTTTTCACCATGTCAAATTGTTATTTCAAATCTCTTACTGGCCTTTATTCCAGCCTTGTATCCCAGCCTTGTAGGCCTTTGTAATTGCAGTCTAACTGCTATCTTCCAAAAAGACTATTTGAAAAAGCTTATTCACAGGCACTTAGAAAAACTAAGCAGGAAAAAGTGCTAGCATTGTGTTTTGAATGGCACAAAGCATGAGAACATGCCTCTAACCAGACTCTGCGAGATATGGGCAGCTAATTATGCTCTGACAACTCTGATGCGACCTCTGACTCACAGGAGAAAAAACAAAGCATAAAGACAAATCACTACAGAAATCTATGTCTTCACTCCCTGTTTCCCATGCACCAGATTTCACATAACAAGCAATTTAGCTCTTGATTTAGCTATTTATAAGCCCCTTGTACCATTTCTCCTCCTAATCCAAAATCAGCCTTGTCAGGATGCTGTACAGGGGTAGTGGTTCCTTTCTTTGATTTCATATTACCTCTACTTCTCAATGAATCATCTATCTACTCCTGGTTTAATTACTTCTTTCTATTTGATAAAGACTTTACTCTCTAATAATTAAAGGTGCTTCCACAGTTTTTCTTTCCACAGCACTTCCATGGTACCTGTCACAAAACTCATGTTGCCCACACAAAGAGAAAGAAATAGAAGCTATAGTTAATGTGTGAATTCAAAAAAATTGCAATAAATACCTCTAGCAAGGAGAAAAAGCCTCTATTTTGTTGCTGTTAAGACCAGTTAATAAACAGACTACTTACAGAGGCACAGAAAAGAAAAACTGCAGGAATATCTATCTGGTGTGTGAACTCCCTTACTTCCAAGTGGAATTGTGAATCCTCTTCTTTTTATCAATAGTCCTACTGAATTTTCAACTCATATACTCCAAGCTCTTGTTTACTTTCCTGGAACAATCTAACGAAGGAATGCTGGGATTGATTTCTTCCAAGAATCTGCTCTCTTTGAAATTCACCTTGCTTTATAAGGATTTTAATTTAATTTCACTTCATTGGAGTTTAATCAGTTTGACTTATGTTTGCACTACACTATACTTCTTATCAATTTTTCTGTTTCTGGGAGATAAATATTTATCACTCATCATATTTTTGAATCAATAGAGAGACCTCTAGAGCTCATAAAGCTCAGCAGCTTAGGTACAAAACCCACCTTCTTATAAGCAGACACCAAAATGAGAATCAATTTCTTTAAGAACTAAAAAGCCTGAGGAAGAGAAACTCTTACCACTTGGTTCCGCTTCTCATTAGGTATCAAGCCCAGAGGCGATGCCTCTTTCCACCCCTACGCTCAGGGGCAAAGCAGACTGGTATGGGAAAGGAAACAGGTCCTGCCAGGCAGCGGTGAGACACTGTATTCCTTCACAAACACTGCTGCTGTAAGGGAACCCAGAGGTTTGTTTGACACTGAAGACTGCTCCTTCAATACAACACACACTTCACCAAATTCCACCCTCTTCACCAAGAATGGTACAGTGGGGATCACAAAAACATTTTTTTAATTGAGAGAGCAGTATTTCATGACACTGTTGATAGCACTTCTGCCTAGTAATTCCACTGCCTGTAACACTCCTATTACATTCCAGCATGAGAAAGCCCCACACTATTAGCAAAGTAACATTCAGAAAAGTGAACTAGGTAAAAAAAAATAGCTAAGTTCTTGTTCTTAATGTTAACAGGTCTTACTTGCATGTCATTATTTTAAGTCTAAATCAAAAGACAGAAGAGGGGGTTTAACTAGGAATTTCAATTGGTTTGTAAACAGTTTAAGGTCACATGATGATTACTTCAAGCTGTCTTTATTAATCTAACAATGCTTACAGAGATTTGTTTTGAGAACTAAACATTGTAACAATTTAAAATGTTTACTTCAAAAACTTAAGGATGAGAAGTGTTGAGGGGGATTGAAAATCAGTACTATTTGCTTTCTGAAGTTATGGTGCTTGAGTTAGGTCCACTGGAAAAATTTTATTTTCACTATCACAGTGATTTAACAACTACTAGATTTTGTGGACACATGAGTAAGTACTAAAGGAAATATAACAAAACAAAATCAGACACATATCCCTGCAATCTGAAATTCATTATGTATAACAGCCTTTATTTTGATTTCTCATTTTGGAATTAAACAAAGACACTTCTCATACATTATGGAAATAAATACTTACTAAATCCAAAGCAACAGCACAGAAGGGTACAGTAATTCCAGGTGGCAGTGAACCTGAGTTGCCAGACAATTATTCTGGCCCAACAACATCTGCCACTAGAATTCAGTTCCCCAGTCAAATAATTTAATAAATACTAGATTCTCCAGGTTTGTATTAAAGGCCATTGCATTTAACCCATTCACACCAGGGAGTACTTCAGCCACTCCACGGTCTCTCAGATTATACAATTAATTGCCTTGTAAGAAACTCCCATCCTCTGTGCTTAAGTCCAGCTACTAGCTGCTTGAAACGTCACAGTCACATCACTTAACTGGCACTGCCCCAGAGATACCACAGCTACTGAGTAACATTCCTTTCAGCTCCTCATTTTAGGGACATCAGGAACAGCAGTCAGCCTGACCTAACTTCCCTGCTCAGTTTCCTGTACAGCAGTTTTCAGCTTGCCTCAGAAAGTCTCTGCTCCATGTAACAACAGAGAGTTTCTCATGGCTGGTACACAGCCAGCCTGCCAGTTCTGTCACTCACCATCTTCCCAAAATCCCTGCTGGAATAGAGGTGCAGAAATGCTCAAGTCAGTTGTGTTTGTTCAACTTGGCATAAATCAGGCCAGCAACTGAACTAAGAACTTTGAAAGGGAACACTCACAGAAGATTTTCTAACTAAAATTACAGCATCTCAAACAAAATCCCTATTTTGGAAAGCCTGCCATCAATACCCTGAAAGCCAAAATCTGAAAAACCCTGTTGGTTCTGACCAGCTAAACTTCTGCCAGAGTTGAAACACAGGAAAAAAAATCAAAACTGTAAACTCCAAATATACAGATGCATAACCTACAGAAAGCATGAATTTTTGGAATTACTCATGAACAAAATAGGCAGTCCTGGCATATGTGTCACATACAAGAGGAAATAAGTGAGAGAATCAAAGTTTTTTCACCTTCAGTGTATTAACTGAAAGTGATTATATTTTAATATTCCTTGGTATACCTCAAATTTTAGCTCCATGCCAGTATCTGAAAAGCTATTCAATGCTAAGATGCCACAGCTCCCAGAAATATCTTAGCTACAAATATTTCAGATAAAATATGATTTCAATAAACAAAAGAGAAGGTGTGAGAATAAATGTTATTTGGTGCAATTATGTTGCATTTGACTTTCTGAGTGGCTCTGTGAGTTCTTGAGCATGACTGCAGAAGAATTCCTACAACCATTCCTTACTGTAAGGAAAGCTTCCCATCACTGACTTCACTTTTGAAGAGAAACATCACAGCTGTCAAAATTTCATGGACTAGGCAGTCAGTGAGCAGCTGATCATCTGCACACTTGAAAGGGTTTACTTCATCTCATTTCTTTCAGTCTAAGATTGCTACAAAGATACTGTGCCTAATTCCTCTACATGGGACATCAATAAAGGCTCTCAAGAAGCACTAGCTGCAAAGTCTGCCTACATCCCATAGTACGCAAGGCTTGTTAACTAATACTAAGGCTGTTTCACTACTTCAGTCACAAGTTGCAGTAGGATAATAAAACTAGTGGTTATGCTTTTAAATTTTTCAAAGGAGATCTCAAACTGCGTGTAACACTGCTGAAAGGCAAACACTATTCACCATATAGGAAGCTAACAAGTGTCTCTTCTCAAGACTAGAAACATAGTCCAAGCTTCTAATGAGGGTTTAGGAAAGGAATATATAATGGGAATAATGTATCTTTAGAACTTGCATTTCAGTGGTTCTAAAATATAAATGAAATTGTCTGATGATATGTAACTATTACTTAAGTCCTACAGTTTTAATGTTTTCTTAGTACTCACTGAAATCAAGTGATTCCTTTGAATGAAAGTCTACAATAAACTCCTAAACATTTAATAGTCACATCAAAAGTACCTTCTACACAGTTAAGATTTATTATAGGAGAGCTTTAGTCAGCTTCTGAGTTATTAGCAAGCTGCTATACTTCTATAAAACAGGGAAGAAATCAATGTTAGAGGAGCAACAGCAGTTGAGAATTAAAAGAATTAAAGGAAAAGAAGGAAAGCATCAGATCTGGTGTAGTCAAGGCTGGTAAGCAGTCACTGTTCACAGAACAAGTAAGAGCACTTGAGAAATCTCCCTGCCTACCTCTCCTTGTTCTGTGTGAAAAGTGATCCAAAGAGTCACCACCCGGTGGTCACTGGTCATCACCAGGGTCATCAGAAAATGCAACCAGTCCCTACTGCTCTTTACAGATTTGACTGCATGTAGAAAGCAGACTATTAGCATACCTTTACTAACCTGACATGACCTCAGTACCTCCTGTCCTTTGGCATCTGAAGAAAAGGTGCTATAAATCAAGCAGATTCCACTGTATGTAAATTCTCATGAAAATCAGTCAGTAGAAAAGGCTTTTAGGGAACTGGTAGCTCAGAGAAAATATTGTAGTCACTGAAACTGACCAGTGAGACACTTTAGCCTCCAATGTCCTGAGAAAACAGTGTAAATTGTGCTGAGGTCCAACTGTGATGAGCACTGCTGGAAGTGAAAAGAACAAAAAAGAAAACACATTAATGTCACCTGAGGGACTAGAAACATGACTGGGCTATCACATAAATCAGCAAAGGCCCTAAAATAAGGACTGTGTGCATGCTTTTAGGCTTTGGTATGTGAGGCAGAAGATGCCAGTCACACTGCACAAGCACACCACATGCTGACCTCAGCTAACAAAGCAATCCACTCAGCCTGCTGGTGTTCCAAGAGAAATACATTTTTCCTTAAAAGTCTGCTGGGCTGTTGAAAAGATAAGTTAAATAATTTTCTATTGAAAGAAGAGGAATCAAAACACAGAGAGAGGACAACAACAGTGGGAGGAAAATTTCTGAGAGGAGATGATGGGAGAGAAATTGGTCACATGCCTGTTCCATACTCCCTCTTTCATTTGGGTGTGCAAACACACACAAAAACACATTTATGCAGAAGAATCCTACAGTGCTTAGGAGAACTGGGGGAACACAGTAAGCAGAGCTTTTTCAAATAGAAGTCATTAATTGTGCAAAGGAGCTGTGCACAAAAGTGTAGAAAAGCAATCTAAGGGATTATGTGTGGAAAGTCCATGAAGTAGTCTGGGCTTAGTTTCATGCATAAAGGGAATAAATCTCTCCAGGAAACATGCAAGATTTGTAGCTCCAGCAGTTAAAAATTTTTGTGTTTGCTCTTCCGTCCTTTACCTTGAACTATTTCAAAGTATAACCATACATTACTGTCGCTGGAGTATTACTGTCCAGTGAATGAGCAAGAGACCTTATATCCAGACTGGTCTCATAGTGGGAACTCTGGACTGAGTGCCCAGCAGAGCTGGACTCTCTTCCTGTTTCTGCTATCAGCCCTTCAAGACAATTTTCCACCTCTCTATACCTGTAAAGAGAGATACATATCTGTCTCTTCTGTGAAATACTTCGATTTCCATAGTTAAAATTAATGAGCCAAATGCTATCATAGTTGAACCTCACCAAATCTTAGCTGAAAGCTAAAATAGCTATTAATGCTTTTACCCCATGCTATGCTCAGATTAAAAATGAGCCAGAAAAATCCACCTTGTTCCTAAAACTTACAAGCAAACATCACCAAGACCTTCTCTCCAGAACACCACAATCAGAAACATTCATAATCATGAAGATAAGGAATGAGGAAGGAAAGGTATGTGTCAAGACCCCACTACTCCCCTCCCCTTCTTTCTTCCCAAGGGCCAGCAAAAGCCAGCAGTAATCATCTGCCAGCAGAGGAGCTGTAATCCCCAGGCTAAGCATACTGAATACAAAAGGCTAGATAAGAACTGCCTGGTAAAGCTTTAAGTGTGCTAGAGGAGCCCTCCTTGTTTTGGTTTAGAAAAGAGCTGCACCAGCAATGCCACATCAATCTGGGGAGGACCATTCTGGTGTTTGGTTAACCACACATCACAGGCTCACGGGCCCTCCGGCTAAGAGTGAGAGATTGTGAAGACCCCATAGCAGCCCACATGCAACTGACTCCAGACACCTGACTGGAGAAAGGGAACACAACAAACAGAAATAGAGACTGCTGTGTTAGCAGTTGGAAGCAGTTTTGTTTCAGATTTCATGGACATGAACATTTTCATGGATATTTTCTGAAATGTTACATATTTGTCAGACAAGCTAACAAACTTCATATTTATAAGGACATACAAAGGTAATGTTTGGCAGAGCTTATTTACACATTAGATTTAATGCTACTGCCTATGGATTCCTGCAAGTGCACATTCATGGACAGATCAAACCTAAAATAAACTTACAGTACTACAGCATGTGATTATTACATGACCGGCAAAGTTGTTGGATGCAATCAGTCAGGAAGTTCCAGTCATTGAGTTGTAACCTGTATGAATAGCCATATAACCCACACAGAAAATACTAGAGAAAATCAATTCAAAACTGAAAGCGTTTACTCCTCTCTAATGCTGGAAAGCAATGGGTCAATAGATACAACTGTTCTGAGACACAAATGACAGAACTGACACTCAGAGTGCATGAAAAAAAGCCCATACATTTGTTTAAATCAGTAAGAAGGATCCAGTTAAGTTTTCATTTCAAGCCCTCCCTCTAGGCTCTTGCTGGTTCAGGAGGAACACTCATAATGGCTTTTTTTAGTGGGATGGGGGGCAGAGGGTAGATAGCCTACTTTATACCCACTGCCTATACTGAGACCAATTTGCTGCCAAAACACTTGAGGGTTTCACTTTTAAATTGATTTGTGTAAACATTATTTGTAACAGTGGTGGTCACTGACTGTCACATTCAACCTGCAGGGAGTATAAACTCTCTATATAACTCTCTATATAACTCTAAGGTTATTCAACACCTCTTTTTAATCCAAAACTTGAAATGGAGTGTTTCAGAACACCAAAGAAAGATGTTAAAAACCAAGGTTTTTAGATAGATTCAAGGAACACAGATTAGTTTAGGCTGGAAGAGATCTTTAAAAGGTCACCTAGTTAAACCTCCTGCAATGAGCAGGGACACCTTCAACTAGAGTAGGTTGGTCAGAGCCCTGTCCAATCTGGCCTTGAATTTTGGATAGGGCATCCACCAGCTCTCTGAACAACCTGTTGGGCCACTTTCTTTACAAAAAAAAAATCCTTATATCTAATTTAAACCTACCCACTTACAGCTTAAAACCATTACCCCTTGTCCTACCAAAACAGGCCCAGTTAAAAAGTCTGTCCCCCTCTTTCTTACATCTCTCTTTGTTTCAGAAAATTCCATATTCTTTTGCTATTTTGTTAATGCAGTCTAGGAAAGCAACATTAAAATACTCCTACTACATTTTCAACACTTCTCAAAGCTCAAGGAAGGATCTGTACAGACCACAAAGCATGCTTGAACGCAACAGTTCTGTCAGGATCTGAACTCAGGTTTCCTCTGGATTGATTTCCTAAGCCTATATTTCCCCCTCTTCAACACTTCCTGCTGTCTCCAAGCTTCTGCCAGGGCAAAAAGCCCTCTGGTGGTTTTACCTCCCCTCCATACAGGGCCTTGTTTACACCTAACATCTCCAGAGGTAAGGAATTGCTACCAGCCAGGATCACAGATTTTTTTGTACTTATTTCTCATTAGATACTGAGGATGGCATCTGTAACGTCAGTACCAAGTAGTACATGCTCTTCACAGAAGATACGGTATCCCATGGTAGACAATCTGTCCCCAGCTTTTGATGGTTTACTCTTCTAGCCCTCCAGACAAAACTTCTGCACTCGAAATTCCTCCCATTTGGCTTAACCTCAGCAATAGTATCCAAAAGTTAACACAAAAATCTGATACTCACAAACCCTATAATTCCTCCAAATGCCTCAAATACATTTTGTCTATCAAATGTAAAAAGACTACATTTGTTTTACAATTAAATAAATTCCAGGATTTTTAAAAAATCAGAAAAGGGAAGATCATGAGAACTCTTTCAACTCTTGAGCTATGTTTTGCTAGTAAATGTACTACTTATCACTAAGAGCAAAATGGACTACTGCCTTTTTTTCCCTTTACAGATACAATGCTGAAATGCGTGTGTACATAATCCCGAACATTAAGACAATTCAGAAAAAATTAGTCACACTACTACACATAGTGGCAGCAGACCTGAGCCTACCTCTGTAGAACACAAAACCAGCCACAAAGGGGGAAGAAAACACTACTTGGCAAGATCCTCACATGTTATATCCTGTCTACATGCAAATTTTACTTTCTCTTCTCATCTCATTTACCAAATCAAGACACAACTCAGAGACCAAAGACGCCCACACTTTCTTCCATTTGTCAGTCCTGGCTAACAGCATTACCTGAAGGCAAGCCATATCCATAACAGCTCCCTGACTGCCAGGAAAGGTTTCAATGTTTTTCCTAACATGCAGGCTAAGGCTGGAACACAGAGATTGGAAAGAACTGTTGCTTTTTGTGATCAAGAAGTTTGAACACACCAATGTAAACGCTGTACACATTCCTAGTTTTCTTGTGGCAATTTCCAGAGTTATGGATGGTTACAATTGGAAAAATGGGACATCTTTAAGTCTCAGTAATTTCTTATATACTTAGGCTATCAATTCACAGCATGTCTTTAGGAATCTTCATACTTTCTCAAATCAGCTCTACCACAATGCAGAGAGCTTCTCGTGGCTTGTTGAGTAAGGCAAAGACAGTCTTTCTGCACATTCTCTTACTCTTGTGTTAACTTCTAGTTAAAGTATTCTGCAGTAATGTTAATGTGGGAAGCCAAGGAACATCTCGTATTTCAGAAGCAGCTGAAAAGACTATCCAGCAAAAATACCAACTCCTTAGTAATGTTTGCCTGAAACAAAGGCAAATTTCAACACATGCCTGTATGTTCTAAGTACATGTATTGACAAGACTTCTTTTTTTACATTATACAGATACAGCTGTGAATCACAGTCATATCAAAAGGAAGAAAGGAGACTTAATAAACACTAAAAATAATCAGGCTAATCATCAATGAACTGATGAAAAAACAAACGATTTTGTAAATCTATCACAAAAAGAAGAGTTTAGACAATCTAACACCAAACCCAAAAATCCTATCTGTTTTAAAGATGCCAAGATCAGCACTGTGTTTCACTGTACATCATTACCATTAAAAAACACCTGGAAGACTTGCAACCAAAACTGCTGTAGCTCCCAACTGTCTACGAAAAAAACCCCATTATCCAATACAGTCAAAGAATTTTCAGAGTATACTCCTCTACAGCGGTTGCCACACATGATTTTACTGACAAACTCTGCAAATAAACATTCTCTTTCTTCTGCACGTAAAATCATTCAACAATTTTTGCTTCATATAGCAAATCCAATGCTATATTCATCCAAATTTTACACCATTTGTTTTTTCTTAGTCTGTCATGCATAAATTCAATCTCATTCCTGAAAGGTGTGTGTATATATATATATATATATATATATATATATATATATATATATAACAATTATTTCTCCCTTTCTCCCAGCAAGAGGCTAAGACATGATTTAGTCATCTATCAATTTAAAGACCTATTTAAATTTTCTACATTTACATGCAGGGCATTAAAGTACTCCTTCAAAATTCACTTGCTCTCTCCTCATCCACTTCCTCCTCAAATTCAGCCAAAAGCTCATTTTAACAACAAACCGAGCCAGGTGAGCATCAACAAGACACAAAAGACTCTCAGACAATTCTCATCTTATTGCAGGTATTCTGGTGTTACCTAACACAGAAAAACAAAACCAAAATTGGGCACAGATTTATCTTCTCCCCGAGTACAAGAAACTGTGCCTTACAAGCACAGTGTTGTAATCCTATACAACACTATGTTTTTCCTTCCAAACCTTAGGTCTTCCTTTATTGTAAAGGGACTGAAAATCATTTGCATTTTTCAAGGATCAGTCTTTCAACTCTGCAAATCTCAAGGGTAGATTCTCATATACAGTTAATCACTTAAAAGTGACAGGCAGGAAGAAAAAAAGAAAAACATTACCTGGAATACTAATAAAAGAAAAGAGGATAAGAAGGTTTTGGATTTGTAATAGTTGGAAAACTCCTTTTTGGACAGGAAATACTTTTATTCCTTAGAAAGTGAATTTCAGCATCAAGTACAGCAAAGAAACAATTCAGGGATTAATTCAACTGATTTATAAATAGAAATTTGTTTCAGGTATTAAGATGCTGACACATTTGAATCTACTTCCCAAGCCTTCCCTGTAACAGCAGTGCCTCTTAAGATGTGAAATCTCAGCTACTTAAAGTTTGTCCATGTTTGCATTTAAATTTTCTTACCTTTTTCTTTAAAAAAACCTCCCAAAAAGCCTTTAGTTCTCTAGCAACAGACTTATTTTCGGTTCCTCTTGCAGACCTCAAATTTCCCTATGCAAAGTGGGAGAATCTCTTTTGTTAGCTGTAGCAGGAAATGCCAACACATAAGATTCACAGCTGTAAGTATTCTAAGTCAAAACATTCTAAGCAAACTTCAAAATCACAAAGGACTAGAAATCACATTTCTCTAGTGCTCTCTGTTCATACAATGGAACACCCCATACGAAAGTCCTGAAGGTGATGAAACAAAATGGCCTCTCAGCTCATTACTTCTTCAACCACGGCCAAAAATGGATGTCAAGAGAAAACAATAATAAAAAGGAAGTCAGGCTTCATACACACATTTTCTCATTTGAAATCGTGCATCACTGAAAATACAAACAAATTTAAACCAAAAAAAAGTGAGCATTTGCCCAGAGTTGTGGGCGTCCATCCCTGGCAGTGTTTTAAGACCACTGGATAGGACTTTGAGCAAGCTGGTCTAGTGGAAAGTGCTCCTGCCCACGGCAGGGGCTTTGAAACTACATTAATTTTAAGGTCCCTTCCAGCCCAAACCATTCTGTGATAAGCAGTAACTGCTACATTCTAACTCCTTGGTCACCTTTCCCAGTAGGAACTTCTCTCATCACTTTCTGAAAACGGGCAAGCTCGTGATATCCAGAGCATACTGCACCATCAGTTTCACAGTACAGGTTTTGTCAGAGTGCAAATCAGGGTAACAGTTTTGGGCTGCATGCTTAACTTCTTTGCTAATATCAGGTTTCCAGCTACATCTTCTGCTATATCACAGGGCAGTTGAGGATGGAGGACACCATGACATTCCCCTTTTTGTCCTGAATTCTAGTCAGCTTCAGTGCCCCTTCCTCCCACCATTTCCAAGCAGAAAAGGTTTCTCAAGGACCCAGGCAGCTGAAATTTGAGCATCTTAAAGGATGGAAACTGTGAGTAATATCATCCAGCATCTGACCTTCTACACGCTTTTGAAAGAAAAAGAAGCAGTTTGGTCAGTTCAGATGGAATTTCCTATATTTCAATGTGTGTCCACAGCCTCTTGTTCCATCAGTGGATACTCCTGAAAAAAGCATGTTTTCTTCTTCCTTACATCTGATTGTTACATAGAGCAACTCAGTGCTGAACTTACCACCAAAAAACTATTACTAAGTATTTCTATGTTAACCATGCGTAGCATTCCCTCAGCCTCATTACGTTTCCTACAGTTATATCTAAAATGCATTTAGTGCTGGATGTTAAGTAATAATACATACATTAGTATGTCAACTATTATGTTTAAGAACACTAATCTATTTCAAATACCTTCTAACCTCAAGACCAAACATCATGAACTGAAGTCTAACACACACCTATTTCAGCTTTCCAGAGAGAGTAATCCCACAAGAAGTCAGTTATTTTTTAAGGTCCACGAAAACGTACCCGTAACATAATACACCTGGGTATTTCTCCGTTATAGTATTACAATGGCAAAGCTTAAATTAATATCATAAACATTTGATAGCAACTACCTGGCTAGCTGTTTTGGGGAAAGCCTTCTGGAATAAATGAACCATACCATGAACTAAATCAACAACATAAACTATAAAATTTCACCAATAAAACATTTATTTACATCATAGTAACCCCCAAACAATTTCCAGGAAGTCAGAAAATCCAAAGTTGCCTGTTAAGTACAAGTAAAGTAAGTAAAATTAGTCAGCTCTTCAGCACAATTTCTCTCTACAAAATGTTAGCAATAATCTATTACTTTTCTCTTACTAACACAGGAGTATTGGCAGAAGAGGAAAGGGAAGAAAAAGAACTACCCCCCAAAACCAGATTTCAGAAGGATTTTAAAGGAAGGTTTTGGGGTACTGGAAAAGGGTTCAGAAAAAAAGTTAAACTATTCTAAGAACAACATTAAGAACAAACTGTTTCAAATTATAGTAACCAGCACAGTTTTACATATTTTACAGAAATCAAACAGTATAGTCAACTCCCAAATAATTTATTGTGAGAAAAAAAAAAGTGCCATAATTGGTAGAATCTCTTGTTTTCCAATGCAATGGGAAAAGAGAATGACAGAATTAAAGGAAAAGTAAAAAGAAAAAAAAAAGAAAAAAATACTTTAGGCCTGCAAACACTTAGGCAAGTATGCAGCTTCTTGCATGTGCCTCAGAGTGTTTTACCATGGTGTCCAAGAATTTGTCTTGTCATGCCTAAAGTGTTGGGATTTTTGATGTTTTTTAAAAGCTACCTCATGTTTCCAAGCAAAGTATGTTAATAAGAACAAAAAAGGTTTCATTAAGCTAATAATCTTTTAAAAAAATGAACTCCAACAAATTTTTCAAAACATATAAAAATACAAGCCCATGTATTTGACTTTTAAGATATCTGAGGGTGCCAGTGGGGAGGAGGGGGATGCTATTTTTTCAAAACAACATCCAGGTGTTAAAGCACAGTTCTCATTGAACTCAAACTGCTGTCCACAACTGCTCATAACCATAGTAAAGGCAGTTCAGACCCTCCTTTTATAAAAACTTAAGTATCAGAAGGCAGGATTAGTTACACACACAGCATGAAGAACTTGCTTGCCAATTTCATCTAGGAGACAGTGTTGTCACTGGCATCATACAGAGATGTTAACAGTTTTGACCTTTTCTTAAGACGATGGAAACCCCCCAGTATAGCGTAATAATTACAAAGCTTTTCAGGATGAGGAAAAAAGGGGGAAAAAACACCCAAAAAAAATCCCATAGCAATAAAAATAAACAATAAAAACCTGAAATTACAACACCTACCTAGAACAAAGCAAGTGAAAGAAAAATCTGCTTGAATTACAATGTATTAAATGACTAACAAAATCTTATTCAATTTTTTTTTTGCAGGATTTCCTCATGATACTTATCTCAGACCTGATTAAGAAGTGAGAATTTGCACCTTCTAATTTTTTTGTGGAATATTTTTCTCCCCTAGGTTCTAGGAACAACTTATCTCATTGTTATATTAGGTGTTTTACAGCTAGTAAAATACGGGGTAAGTAACAACCTGTTGGATCCAATCAAAGAAATCTCCACTCTAATTTTTCATTCATTATCCTTGACAATCTCATACTCTTTGAGCTTTCAAATTTCTAACAATGTGCAGGAATTTCCCTCTCTCCACGAAACTGTAATGCTACAGGAGAACCAAGTTCATCAATGTTTGTAGACAGCCACAGCGGTTTCTGTGTCTCACAAGAATGCTAATACAGAACGGCCTCTGCAGTCATGTAAGTCAGAGGATACTCAATTATTTAATGACTTGTGGATAAGACTACTTTGCTTAACGCTGAATTAGGCAAAATACTCACTCCAAAGCTCCTGGTGAGTCTGCGCTCACCACTTGTCTCAGACACTTCCCCTGAAATTTGATTCTGGACAAATGCCCACAGTACATCTTCCCTTTGCAGAATGAAGAAGATAAAGCCCAAGCACTTACTACATATGCTTTCATAAAAAACACCCACCATTTCTCTCATCTTACCTAAGGCAATTCTACAAGCCAGGAAATGCCTGCAAAAAGCATTTACAATTTGAAAAGTGGAATACAAACTTGAGCTAACAACTGTGGACTATCCATGTTTTGGATAACAAGACCCCCTTTACCTTTTTTTTTTTGTTTGCACTCCCATTGATTTCAAGGCCCTACCTTCTCAAGCCAACCCATTCAAAAGCTTTGTAAGGGCTTTCAGTTGCACTGACACTCCATGTATTAGCTTCTGAAAAATCCAAGCATTTTGTTTCCAACTACATGTTATGCTGAAACGGAATAATTACAATTCCATTAAAGAAGGTCAGAAACAGCTTAAAGATTTTTAATAAAATGCCTTATGAGCAGGTAAATTTTAAGGACTTGTATGACAAAAGCTTGAAACTTCAATTTGCTGCAACTTGAGAGCCATAGCATGCAGCACAACACTATTGACTTCAATTGGTCCCTTAATAAAACCAGTTGAAATAGACCTTTTGAAAAAATTGTCAGAAATTTTTTGCATCTCGCCCCATTCATTCACCTTGTTTAAATGAAACATATTTATTAACCCTACCTTGATGACACCAGAAATCTCCATTGCTAAAATCTATCCTGATGTCACAGCCTGTCTTTTAAACACTGATGGCCTGGCAGCAAGCAAAGTAAGAAGACAGCAGACTATTCTACCTTTCCAGATACTCAGTGAAGACAAGAGTTGTCCTTATTGGACAGAAGACAGTCCTGGTACTTGTGCCTACTCTCAGCACAATGCAAGTCAAGGGCTTTCTTCTGTTGTTAGTGAGGCAATAAAATCTGTCATCTAAAAGATCACAACAACTAATGAAGGCCACAACTTTTGGGGTTTTTTTTTAATTGTTTTACATGAGCATAAAATCATGCATGCTGAAGCCAGCAGAAATATGGGAGAGGACTCTAGACAGATGTACTAACCAGTTGCTGCTCTACAATTCGGCAAAAGTATTTCATTTTTGCCAAGCAACTGGCACAAGTCTTTAAGCTTGCATTAAGAAACCGTGTTTGGAGTATTATAGTCCAACCATATCCAACCATTGTCAGGAAGGCAAAAAACACTCCATGGTGCTAACAATGCTGTTCCTCGGCTAGATGCTGTGGAAAGGTGCTTTAGAAGTCTGACACGGCCTATCAAGTGTCAGAAGTACCACTGGAAGCGCTGCACCTTTAAGCCCAACTCATCCATAATCAAAAATTTATTTTACTTTCTTGGATCCAGAAGATACTCTTCTGCTGTAGAAGAAAGACCTCATATCCACAGAGAACCACTCAACTTCAAATTTCTACCAAACTCAGGCTGATGGCATGAATCAGGAAGTGATGATTTACAAATAAAAATACTATGAGAAATAAAACTTTGCACCGTTTTTATGAAGTTAGGACTGTTGCCAAGTTATCAATTTCTTTGGGAACATGAACAGGTGGTTCAGCTTCAGTATGGATCAGCGCCTCTGTAGAGTGTTAAAGTCATGCCTTTGGTATACAGCTGTCAAAACCATAAGAAGTAGTCTGAGTCGGTGCTGACCTCTTTTGTTTATCCTTAGAGAAAGGTAACACTTTGTGTCCAGTTAAATCTATCACAGACATACCAAATCAATAATGCTGTCACATTTTAGCTACATGTCCATCTTAAACCACAACACTATAAAAGCCTACTGAGTTATGAGCCTGTAGTAGCGAGAATTCTGAGCACTGGGCAGGCAGAGCTCATCTCCCACATCACTGATAGGCTGCAGCTCACTCTTCATCACTAGTATACCATCCAGCTGATGAACACTGCTATCACTGTGGCAGTGTCCCAAGTAGAGGCCCTTAAAAGAGCACACTGAAGTAAGCAGCATATCTTTAAGTGTCACTGCAATAACCTTCATCTCTGCCATCAGATCTGGAGACAACAGAAAAAAAATTCCTGTTCATTTTGGTCAAATACTATAGAAGGAAAGAAATTATGAGGTCATTTCCCTCTTCCCCTGCAAATATCAAACCTGAGAAGTAGTCTGACTAATTTATTTGGGGATTTAAGATTACCAGTTGAGAAACCAATTAGACAATTTAAATGGTGTCACACAGTAACAAACCAAAATAAACAAGAGTAAAACATTCAAGGATGTACACAGAAGGTAGAAAGCACAAACATGAGTTGCAAGGATACCACAGATACCTGAAGTTGTAAGACCAGCTTTGGCATGACCACACTAGAAGTTTTTAAACCCCTTTCTTAGTTGGGCAGTGAAATCTCATGGAGTACCACATGACTTTCATATTGATAACCCTGCAGGCATTCAAATGAAGAGGGAATTCACTGCTCTTCAGAAATGTACAACCTCTAAAAATACTAAAACAGCTCCCTTTTCAGTCCTCCTTATCTTACTCCTCTGAGTAAACAGAGTATCACAGGCCACTTGAAGAAAAACAAAATGTATCATTGGAAAAACTAAAAAAAGCTTTTAAAATGTTACATTATTGTCTTTTTAAGTGAAGAGAAAATCTTTCTATTATCCTTCTCTTATTGCAGATCTGAGTGGTTCCTAGTTGGCAGATAACCATTTGTCAGCTACAGTGGAAACTTTTGCCTAATCCTTGCAATTTCCTTTGGTTCTTAAAAATTAATAATGCAGTCTCTTGTAATTTCCAAAACTGTTGCAAAGTCTGCAGGTTTTAGAAGTAAGTGAAATTCACTAAAAGTACAGTTCTACAGTAAGTTAAAGCTTCTGTACAAAAGTGTCAGAGCCAAGACCACAATACATCAGCAGCAACATCAAAGCAATACTTAGGCATTCAAGGAATTGAAGGATGTCTTTTTTTTTAACACAGTAAATCATCTTATGTGACAAGCTTTCACTGAAGACGAGCCATCCATTTTGACAGCAGGCTGCACCCACACCTACCAAGTCGCATATGCACTCTACTAAGTTGTTTGCTGTATGCATTAATTCAATTGTACTCACAAGAGCTCTGAGAATGAAATCAGCTGTCTAAAAAGCAGGAGAGCAATCCTTGAGAAAGAGGAAGATGAGAACACAGTATTTAAGTGGCACGTTGTGCAACTCTAAAACAGCTTATTTTCATCCTTAACTAAGGCACAATAAGGTTAGTCATAATGGAGTTCAGCATGGTAGATGAGTTCACAAGCTGCAAATCACTTTCTACAGCTAGAGATTTTATAGATGTTTAAAAGGGATCATGTTCAGGTGTTTTGCTATAAACTTTACACAGGAAATAATGACATAGCAGCAAGTACAAAGAAGTGGTATAAACAAGACCTCTCATAAGGACCCATTACCTTTTAAAGTCTCTCAGGCACTATTAGTGCTCACAGAAAGAGTGGATGCACTTGAGATTCTTACCCGAGAACTACAATGCATACACAAGTGCAGGACACACATATCAGCAAATGGAAAATAAACTCCTCTGGGTGCCTCAGCTAGTGCACAGAGATATTCAGAAATGCCACATGATTGTTAGTTTAGAAGCTGAGAATGGGGATAGTATGAAATGAAAAACTCACAAAGGCACTTCACCCACCACAGACTGCGTATACTTCCTTTGCACAACAATCATCGAAGGGAAAACTACAACCAAATGAGACCACACAAGCATATAAAGTAGAAGATTCACAGCAACTGCACCTCCTCCTCCTGTGGGTCAGCTCATAGGTCAGAGATGCCCACAAATCACAACCACATCAACTTTTAACTTAATTCTGTTTCACAACAACACAAGTTAGAGCTCAAACTTATTTAATACTAGGAACTTGTTGAAAGTGAAATCATAGCCAGGATGTTACAGCAGATGGCTGGAGAGTCCCCCATCACATGCCAGTTGAGTTACATGTGCCACAAGTTTGAAAGCTAATTGAGATACATCCAAAGTCTCCACCCTGCTACTGCTCCACAAATGAATGACTTTCTAGCAATGTAGAATGTAAATTACATGAGAAACAACTTAAGCTACACAATGCTTAAACTATCAACTGCACTGTCAAGTTGCACCCAAGTTACCTGAAGTGATAAATCCTCTAACAACATCATTTGAATGGCAATTCAATTCAGGCTAAATATTAAGTTGTGCAATTTCTCACACCTCATTGCATAGTAGTATTTGCCCAAGGAATTTGTCTTCCTTCTTGGATCAACTGTATGGTTTCCATTTCTCACAAAGCTTTTCAAAAAAGCAAATGGAATATATATTCAATGTAATACAAAGTTCACAGAATCGAAATCCTCACCAGTTACTTTTAAAAAATCGCATCCCAGCAACAACATTGTTACCTCACTGAGAAGCTCAAAACTTGAACTTTGAGCACTGCTTTATAAGAGGGGCAATACTTGTCAGGCCAAATGACTAGCAAGACAACTCAAATCAGGAGAAAACATTCAAATACCAAAAACTAAGAAATAGCTATGTCTTAAAAGCAAGATTTAGTTACTGAAAAAGACCCACAGTCCATATGACAATCACACCCACAAATCTTCAAGTGTTTCTTCCATCTTTAACAGATGAACAATAAAGCTGGAAACCAACAAAGGGTATAAACAGAGAGGCCAAAAGCCATTCAGAATAAAGAGCTTTAAATCAAGAGATCTAGAAGGAACAAATTTAAGACATATCCCTCAGCTTATTAAAATGTTCAGATATCACAAGACAAAGGCAAAATAAAGAAATCAGTCTTTTTAGTGACTGAGTGACAGGAATGCCACTGGTAGCAAGATGAATGGCATTAATTCTTGAGATAAAAATCTCTTTCAAAGATTTTCAGAGTAAGAGCTAACAGGAATACTGGGATTTGATAGGGCAGGCCAGTACTACAAGTGTCAAACCTTGCTCATGTATCAAGTAAAGGCCAATAACAAACACAAGTTTCATTGCTTCTTGAACAATATTAAAGTTCCAAAAGAAATCAGCATCTTTCTAGAACCAGAATGAGACCAGAGAAAGAAATCAGGTGTGCTTAATCTACGAAAAACAGCTTGGATATCTGCAGGCCTACACAGACCAGCAAAAAGATGAGTACTGGTACAGAATTGTTAGCCTCAGCCATGCTCAGCAAGCTGTACTGGGTATTGACTTTTCTGGGTCTCAAATTTTCATTTTTAAGTTAGATCATTTTTTCATTTCATGGTCTGCTGCATTTACAGAGTATAGACTATCCCCAGCTAAATGCTCAAAAATGCTTGCAGCACTATTGCCTCGATGTCTCTGCACCCTTGTTAAGTACTGGAATTTTCACTGCTACCAACTAGTTTTGTTACTTTGCAAGTGACCTGCAGTTCCACATCTCTTCAGACACTCCCAGAGACACAGCAACAGCTGACCGGATCATGGGATTAGGTTCTCCTAATGCCAAGTCACATCTCTTTAAGTGCTACATTTTTTCTGAGAAATGATCTTCCAGCACTTGCTCTTACCACAAGCCACCAAATGGCAACCCAGAGAACACTTCTTCATTACATCACCCCCCTACACTGGGCTCTGGGATAACCTCACATATATATTCGCATGTTTCATGTATCCAGTACAGCCAAGGAGGCATCCAGTGCTTCCTAACCCCTGATTTCCAAATAAGAGTACCAACACTTCCAAGAGAGCTTCCCCAAGAAACCAAGAATGTACCAAACTACAGTTTCTGCTTGGCACACATAACTTTTCAATCACAACCATTTGTGACTGAAAGTAATTTGGAGCAAGACTTCCAGAAGACAGTAAGGGCATCAAAAAGACTGAAAAGAACAAAAGAAAAATAACTAATCCAAATTTTCCAGAAGTGAGGTCACTTGGACTACCTACTCATACTGCTGCATAAGTTTGCATGAATTCTCCTTCTGACTTACTAGTAAATAAGTTCATATTAATATGCACATTTTGGATAGCATGATCTAAATGCACTAAATGATAAAAAAAAATGTGCAATTTCACAGTGCAACTACAACATTAAATATCCTCAAAGTAGACAAGGTCCTTTTTAAGTTTTCTTCAATAAAAAGCTTTCTAAACCCTGTTTCCTTTTTGTTCCTTTGAGAAAATGGAGCAGCAATTCACATTTACAGCTTAGTTCCTGCTTCCAAAATACCCCTTTAACGTTTTTTATTATTTTTATGGTGGATATAAATCGCACCAAATTGTTAAATCACAGCCATTTTCTATGCTACCTATACAAATAGGGCTGATTTCTGGCAAGCCATAAAACAATTACAGCTGAATTCCTGCAGCCCTTTGATATTCCAGCTTGCCTGTAGGGCTTCAAAGCCATCTTAAGGCAGCACTAAAAATCTAATTTCCAGAAGGCACAGAAGGAAAATAAGGCATATCAATTCCCACATGCTCAAACATGAACACACCAAAACTTTAGCATTGGGATGATTATATTTGAAAGTGACTTAGAACAAACACAGATAAGATACAGCAATGGTTTAAATCAACACTGCTTCAAAGAAGGCAAAGGTACATGCACCTTGAGAAAGAGGGCATAAGGCACACTACACCTGATTCCTCAGCACTTTCTGTAAGCTGGGAAGCACATTTTCCTGCTTGAGCATTCAGCTCTCACCCCTTCTTGTGTGGAAGCAAAGAAAGGGGTGACAAATAATCATACTGTGTAAAGGGAAACACAGAAACTGCCTAAGTCTGCAAAAGGCAAAAGTACTTCAAGGTACTGATACTGTCAGTAAGAATTTACAAATATATAGAGATTCAGCAATGACAAGAACCTGAGATATTATATAGGTGTATTTTACATTATTATTATTATTATTATTATATTTTGTATGGAAAGGTCTTCCCATCATTTAAGCTGGGAAGCTGGTTGTTTCTGTAGCAACATGGTTTCTGATAACAATGAATAATCTCTGAGAAAGGCTAGGAGACAACACTATAATACCTTCAAATAACTCCAGCAGCATTTTTGCCTCTTAACACAGAATTTCAAAGAGATTCAACTGAACAAATTGATGCTTGATTACTATTTTTCCTTACATGAGGGAAACTTTCATACTGGCCAAAGAAGATATTATTTGAGTAATATAATTCACATTGGTGTAGACACACAAAAAATACAAAACATCCTTAAATTCCCTGCTATTTAAGTGTCTGCTGTTTTTTGGTAGAAGGCTAAAAAATTTTTTTCAGTAACTCCTACTGTGCACAGGCACACAGTATGAATGCAAATACACAAAATCAATATTAAATCAGAATTATGGACACTTTATTCTAAGGCTGTATAAATGAGTACATGCATAATTTGTATATATGAGGCACATGCACCCATGTCACATTTTTTCTCCTTACAGAATGAATGCACATTCTAGAGGTGCTGCAGAAAATTAGCAACATCCAAAACCATCAAATCATTAAAAAAAAAAAACACACACACAAAAACAAACAAAAAAAAAACCAGCCAAAACCAACAGACAATAACAATTTCATTCTAAATCCATCCTCTTAAGAATAAGTACCAACCTGGTGATCTCTAACAAATGGTTTGGTCAAAAAAGTGAATGCCAAAAGAGGGAATAATCCTGAATACTTGGCCTTTCCTGATTGGTGCCCACCTCCCATTCTTTTGTGGCACTTTTGAAAAAACATGCTTCTCATGATCATTTAGAATTTCCCCTAATATTTATGAAGTCTGCTCTTCTTAGCTTTGGCAACTAAAATGGCAAAAACCCTTTCAATCCCATACCTGGTCATTGCTGGAGGCATCTTGCACACAATATATCCCTAATCTGCAATTCGGTCATTGGGCCTCCAATGGGCCCCCAAGTGGTTTTGTGAAAGTGATTACGGAAGTGGGTTAGACACCAGCTATGTAGTAGTAATGTACAGTACAACAGGCTGCATAAAAATGCATAAAATGCATAAAAAATGAATGAAAGAAAACTCTCTCCAGAGAGCAGGAAGAAGAAGCCTTATCTTCAGTGCCTTATCTTGCATGCCAATCTTAATCGTTATTTTCCTTTGGTGTTTCTCATCCAAAGATACAAATGTCAGTTTCCTTTATTTCTGAATAAAACTGTTCAGTAAAAGTATGTTCCAGAAATTTGCTGAGTTTAGATTAAGCGATTGAAGTTTCAAGACAAGTAAATTCATCTAATCACTGTATTAGGTTCCAAAATCGCAAAGTCTATAAAATTACAATATAGATAAACACATTTACATATTGTGTGCAAGGTCTGTGCTTAAAATAATATAGATATCAAATGCTTATTAAACTGATTTTAAAAAAACAGAGGTTAATTTAGATTTTAATCAAGAAAATACTGTTGTCTAGATCTAGGGACAGACTACAAAGAAAGGAACTTAAACCAAAATATAAAATTTTTCACTGTGTAGAATACACATATTGACAACTTCCCAGATTTAAACTACTCCTGAATAGAAACTGAAAAAAAAAAAAAAAACCAAAAAAAAAACCAAAAAATCCACAAAAACAAACAAATAAGCCCAAGCAACAATTTAAATATTCCATATTGGAACACTATAGCTACTTTTGATTGTATGCTTAAAATGTCAATCTTTAAATAGTTTATTAGTATTTCACATAATGTAAATTTAAGTTCAGGCATTAAGACAAAAATGTAAGGAAATATCCCTGCAGTCCAAGATCAGTAATCTAATACAACAGAACTTCTGTTTCAACACCTGCAAGGTCTGCCATGATTGTTTGATTTTCCCTCTATTATATCACAAATTCAAGGAAGTAACCGAATGTAGATCTGCTTCAAAGAAACAAATTTATTTCTATTTAGTTTCCAGGCAATACACACTAGAAGCCCAGTGCTAGGATGGGACAGCAATGCCCGCAGAAGGAAATAAGTATTTTATTGATGCTGGCTGCCTTATTTGATTTAGGTTCAAGGGCTGGTCTTGGTGTATTTGCACAAGACTGCCAAAGGCACTTAAAGAGCTTGGTTGGAGCTGCTTCACATAATTTGTTCAAAAATACTGTACAGCACTTTTAAGTCAGCTGTAATACCTTTTATTAAAAGAATTACCTAGGGAAGAATTTACACAGAGAATGATAAAAGCCAATATCCTTACCAGAAAGGATACTAGGTAATTACAGAGACTGGTTGGAGTGTTATTACCTCTCCCTACTCATGCAGAGAGGAGTTTAAGACTACAAGATAGGGAACACATTTATGTGTTCTGGTTGCCTTTTACTCAAGCAAAAGAGTCTTATATTCAGACCAATCTCCAAAAAAAAAAAAAAAACCCAAAATAACAGCCTGAGAAGTCTTCTTGAAATATCTCTACTCTTCAAATAGTAAGGATAATGCAATTGTATGGCTATATTGCTATTTCTATTAACCTGACTGTAATGAATAATGAGTAGACTATAGGTTATAGATAGAATACTTTTTGCTGAAAAGACATCACAGCAATATTCTGCAGAAATAGGCTAAAACACAGCACAAATGAAAAGGGCCAAAAAAAAGCCTCACCAAATTTAAGTTGGGACCTTTTGTTTTAGAATATTTACTAGGTACAAATGGAATAATTTAAAATACTCACAGAAGACACACACTTAAAAACACTTCAGACACATTACTGACAGCCAGGCAAGGAAATAAGACTGAATCATTTTGGCACTCAAATTAACAGTGCAGGAATTTTATCACAGACAGGAGCAGACCTTTACAGCTCTAAGAGACATAACCTAGTAGTAGCAACAACAAAATATAGAAGGAACCTTCAATATTACAGAGAAATTTACAAGAACTGTATCTTCTAATTTCTGTACAGCAAAGATTACTTTGGCAAACTCTAAAAGAAAGACTAAACAAAGCAATACATTTACAAAACACCTTTTAGAGGTTTTTTCACTCTCAAAAAATAGATATACTTTTTAAGTATGTTTCTTGTAATTATCTTTTTATTCCTTGCTATCCTCATGCCAATGCCCAGCTTATTGTCATTTAGATATATGAAATGTACCTGTTGAGAACTTCTTTGTATAGTTACCTGACCTTGCCCAAACCTAATTCAACCGCATTTCCATCCCCTTGTCAGCTACTAAATTTGGGGAACAATCTACATAAATACTTTCCACGTGCAGTCTTCAAACACAACAAAACAATTCCACAGCCTTCCTCCCCATTTCGTAAAAACTCCAGTGTTGATCCTATGCAGAATTATTCACTGGCAGTGGATATCCACCTCCGTCTCCTTGTTGGCCTGTCCACTGGGTCACTCCCTTGCCTGCTGCCTGTGCTACACAGGAGCCAGGCCCTGGAATGTAGTGCCTGCTGGGCCAGTGCTCAGCAAAACAAAACCCCCAAGCCCTGTGAGACACAGATGCAGCAAACAAGCACACACTGTGCACAAGACACAGACTCTCCATAGCACCTCCACTTACTACGCACTCCTCCAGTGAAAGGCAGCAACTGGAAATTGAGTGCAAAGGCATTGGATCTAGCTAAAAAGAACTAATCCTACTATTCTGCTTATTAGTGTTCATTTCTTTCCCCTAGCAAAAGCTTACACCGCAGAGACAAAACACAACAACACCTCAAAAAAATATTTCAAGGGTGCACAACTCTTTTAAATGTGAAAGCTTTTCAACTTTATATGCTTAACAGTATTTAAAGAAACACTTTGTTAGAGCTATTTCAAAGCAATACTCATTAAGACCTTTCCACAGAAACAAGTCAAAGACTGTACAATTTCAATATACTTTACTCTTTCACATCGTTTGCTCTTCTTTGTAGCCATACTAAGTCATTTTAGGACACCAAGAGTATCCAGATTTAGAGTGTGCTGTAATAAGACTGGGCAAGAAGAAAACTAATGAAACACAAATACCCAGCAAGCAAAAAAAAAAAATCATCTGGCATCATCCTAACTACAAATACCTGCCCTGAAATATTAAGCCAGATTTGTGCATCTCCATGTTCAGAAAGCACATAAGATTTCAGTTTTAATCCACCCACTCCTTTTCAGTAAAACATGGTGCCAGTGCTGTGATGACACAAACTCCCATTGTGCAAATTATTTCTACCAAGTTCTTCAATAAAATACTCACTTGAAATTTACATTATTCAAAACGAAATGTGTATATTTTTTGTTATTATAGAGCCTGGCAGAGGATAACAAGAGGAATTAAAACCCCACTTACCCATTTAATACCAATCAACCAAAATTCATTACAAGAAAGGCTGCTTCAAGAAACAGCAAACATTTTTGGACCTGCCATTTTTCCACACAGGTGATGGAAAACAACATGATTGTTAGCTTCTAGCCCCCCAACATCAAGTAGTTCTGTTTACACTGAATCTCCACATTTTTCCTTCTTGGATAACTTGCCCTTTAAAGTTTGCTTACGAAAGGTAAAATATGGACTTCCTCTAAGTATACAAATATAAGAAAGTATACTAAGTATACATAGCTCCCAATTTCCCCTATAAGCCTAGATCTTGTCTGTCAACACCTATTCCAAGATGTATGTTATGTTCACATTACTTCTATCTAGAAAGACCAGAACAATTTATGTCTCACTGAACTGGGTGGAATCCTTCTGTACCAGCTTTAGAAAAACAGTTGCAAATAGTAAATTTAAATTTACTGCAAACCATAATATATCATAAGAATCATCAGCAAAATCAATTCATCTCAACTGCTCATTCAGTTCTACTCTTTTTGCTTTGTTACATGTAACAATTAACTTTGTTATCATAAACATTTGAAAATAGAAACACCTATACCAGTATTTACCTTTATAACCAACTCTTCTATGAAAAATACATACATCCTGCCGTGTATAGTCATGCGGGTTTTTACAAAGAATTATGGACAAGTAACTGCAGTCATTCAATTGCAATTTGTAAGCATCAACTGCTCAGAATATGTCTGAATTGCATTTTAAAACAATTACATTTGATCTATCTTTTAGACGACATTATAGCTGTCAAGGCCTCTGACAAAGTTTAAAATCAAACTCATACAGACCCACTGAGCACATGCAGGGACCTCAAAGAAACAAACCTGTACTCCTCTAGAGAGCCAGAGTCAGTGCAGGAGTTTGGCACAGGATTAATGATACAGCCTATACCTGGCAAGCACGGGAGAGAGTTAAGCCAAAGATACTGATAAGAGCTCTGATGACATACATAAATAGATTTAATTTTAAAATCAATTCTTGCACAGATATTTAAGTAAGCATACAAATATTTCATACTGCAGACTGTTCTTCCAGCCCTTTATATACTAAAAGGCACATCAAAAAGGCAAAAATCATATAAAAGCAAACAACATATTGAATTACAAGCTAAGTGTTTTAAGAGAAGATGAGAAATCATAATTTTCATGCATATGTATACAACTTTAGAATTTGACTGTTCCTTTGTCTTTATATATGTCTGTCAATCACTGCCAGGACAGGAAGAAAAAGGATGCTGCCTACGAACTAAATTCTGTTGGTTTAAAATTGCAGGTGTTCGTCACAAAAATCTCATAAAAATTCATGTAGTCAAGCTTCAGCAGCCTATAGATTTAATTCTGGATTAAACATGTATAAATTTACTGTGTTTTCCCCAGTTATTGCAAGCATCATCAACAAGCTTTACATTCAGGTTGCCACCAAAATGTATCAAGTTGTCTTTTTTACAGATTCTACCAGAACAAAGGACAGATTAATCCTCTTCAACATTTCAGCTTTCCTGAATGAAAAGCTATAAAAAACCCCAATATCAAACCCAACACACAAAAACCGAATCCTAACCATACTTTACAACATTGTTACAAGAATAGCCTTCGTACCACAAAAAATTTATTAACAAATTTATGTCCAACATTTTACAACTTACTAAATCTTAACAGACAATATGCCTGCAGTTCATATTGCCTAAACTGTAACTGTAAATAATACATGGTTTAGACATTTCTGACACATTTATTTTTCTAAGAATAAAAACTGTACAGAAGAGTCATAATAATTATTGAACAACACACCTGTTTTCATTTTCTTAAATAAATTTAACTAACTCCATTTTTAATACTGAGGTTTCTCCCTCATCTTATTAAAAAAGTGACAGATTTGATCTTACACAGAATAATCTGTTTTTCTCTACTTCAAGCAAGTAGTATTCTACAGCTATCCAAAAATCTTTTGTACAACAGCCCTGAAACTACACTTCCTGTCATCTAAAACCTAGAAGAGTTACAATCAAATATTAATATTGTAGCTTTTGTAAGAAGTAACTAGAGTTTCTTAAGACTAAAAAACCTGTTTCAGCAACTAAACACTATACATATTTAACTTAATGTGAAATAACCAAGGTTCATCTTTTACAGCTTAAGAGAGTCAGAATTGATTGGCAGTTTCAGGCAGAAATCAGTATTTACTCTTGCAGAAACATGCTTACAGGGAGAAGAAATGTAGGTAGGAGTAGCATCCCTCCCATTAAATTAAAATAAGAACACATTGAACACATAATTCACACAACCAAGCCACCTAAAAAACTGTGCAAATAGACTAGAAAAGTTTTTGATACTGGAGGATGCAGCACCCCTATTACTTACCATTTTTTTTCCACACTGTTTACATCTAAAAAAAGCCTAAATATTGGCTTTGAATGTGATTATTTTTTGAGTCATACCAATGAGGCAAAATTATTTATTAGAAACTGGGTTTTCTGTACACATAGTATCTTAAAATTGAAGCCACAAATTATTTACTGATGTCACACATGCAAGTATAACACATGATAGCTTTCCTATATTGAAACACTTTACACTTTCTTTTAAGTCTGCGAAATGCCCTTTTGAATTGCTACTGGCTGAATTAGAAAGTGCACCTAAAACCACACATGTATTCTCAAAGCCATTCACCTTCAGACTCAGTAGTAGCAAAATTAAGTCTGAAGAGTTTCCTGTTAAACAAATGAAGTTCTTCACTAGATATCAGTCATTCCATGTGACCATTTTGCAGCTAAGAGCCACAAGCGCCCTAAAAGATGCAGTATCAAACCTGTATCTGTTAGATTGATGAAAAAGAAATTCCTGTGTGCCTATCATACTTAGATGGTTAGGCCCAGGCAAATTTAAGAGGGAAAAAAAGCAAAGAAAACTGACCTAAAACTGATCTAAGTTCTTACAAGTGTAGCTAAATATTTGAATAAAATACACATCATAAAACTGATTGCCTGCTTAATAACCTTGATGGTCTGCCTTCACTAGCTGGTCTGAAAGGAAAACTTCAATCATCCGTGAAGGATCTGCTTATGGACCCCTACGCTCAAATCACTCAGTTCAGTAAAATTAATAGACTTAAGACTCATTGACTTTAAATGGAGCACTAAAAGATGTGTTATTTTGCAGTTAAAAGTCATGAAAAGGAAAAATAATTTAACAAGAATAGTAAAAGGCATCTTGTACAGTAACTAAATACATTTCAAACTGTTATGATTCACTAAAATCTCATCCTGCACTGACTACCTTAATGAAAACAACCAATGCTGGAAATATAAACTTTCTAGAAGACAACTGCAGCTAGCCCTTCCTGTACTAGAATACCAAGCAGCTTTACTTCCACCACTTTGCCATATAATTGTAAAACTTACTGAGCTAAGAGATGCACTAAACAGTGTTGCTCTCAGCTCCACAGAGAAAAGCAACCTCTCCCATTTTTAAAGTTACATTCCAGTAACCAAACCAACATTTTCACATCGACTAAGCTATTAACACAGAAATACTGTCCGCCCTTTTTATTTAATATGAAATATTTAGTTTGTCAAAAAGTACCACTGATTAGCAGAAATTTAACCATTCAGAACACACTAGTTCCAATGCCATTTTTGAGGTGTGCTTATGAGACATCAAAATATAAAAGATATGTTTCCTTATCCAATTGAAATTCTGTAAGAGAAAGAGTAAGTCAGGCAACTGTTGAAGAGCATCAGAATTTGCTGGGCAAGGAGATGAAAATATTTCTACATTGCCTAGCATTCATGCAATTAATGAGACATATTACGATGCAAGAACAACAGCTCCTCTTTCAGAGGCAGTATAGCAGTGGATCAAAACTAACCACAATCTGATGACACACCTTGTTTCACAGACATGCTTTAAAATACTTCACTCTACACACAGGACAATGTTTTTTCACATGAATGATGAAACATAAGTAGCACATGATTTGAAACAAAGGTAAAATCTTAAAATTTCTCCATATCTTCTCTCAACCAATTTACATCAGCAGACAAGATTTGCAAATAGCAGCATTTGTGATTGCACAACGATCCTAGCGAGCTTTTGTCTTGCAAATACTACCCGAAATTGAGTCTGGGTATGACTCTACTCTCTATAATGCGATAACAGTCCTGTTGCCAGACCCCATGAAACTAGTTATGGAAATCAGCAGAGCAGGCCATTGAACTGGATGAAGTAAAAAGGACAAATCACTGCACACTCCTGTATGCTCCACTGTGCAAGGATAAACTTAGGCACCCAGTTATCATAAGGGATACAGAAAGCAATTAAACCACCATCTCAAGCTCAAGATTTTAAGGTGAGACAGACTGAAAGATGAAGAATACTATTTTATTAGGTCACAAAAGCTTATCTACACTTCATCCTCTGTTAGTCACCATCATCCCTCCATCCTGCCAACACACACAAAACAACCTGCTCTGCACCCAAGTGACTGAACACCACCCCTGTAATGTTGCCACCTTAAAACTAATGCAACTTTGGGATACAGGACCCTGCTTGCTCTGTAGCAACAATTAGCAGAACAAACACTTGGATACACCTTTGCAAACTCACTGCCAACATCTAGTATTTCCAAAATTTCTAGCATAAACAGATAAGCAAAGCCATAGTTGTAGCTGCCAAACTGACAGTTTATCCAGGTATTCTCATAAATTTGCAAAGCAAATGACCTGGCAATAATTTATCTCCCTTGCCTCCTCTGGTAGCTGGAATTACTGTGTCCCTAATAAAAAGTGATCTCGTACCAGAAATACTTTATGAGTTAACAACGCCTATCTTAGCTTGTTGATTCATTAGTTTCAAACTGAGCTTTACAGATAGACCCAATGAACTAAAATTCTCCCTAACATGCATACATTTCAGAGCAGCCACTCTTATCACAAATGCAGAGATAAAAACAACACTTATCAGAGAACTAGGCATTATTATGGCTAGCCAGTATACTAGTACTTGCTTTTGATTAATCTTATTCATCTAATTTCAGCATGCTAAACCCATGGCTCAGGAAGAGTTTGTGAAATTACCAAGTATCTCAAAGCGGTAAGTTATCCTAGGCTAAAATAATGAAGTATGTAACTGCAGACAAAGTGAAAACAGATAGTTTGACTAACACTTCAAACACAGATATCGTTCCTATTTAATATGCAACACTTGAGGTATCAAACCAATGCACTGATTTACAGAAACCAAAAAAAAACACCTTAGAATACTTCTGTCAAAATTTTTAACAGTACTTCTAAAGTAGAAAGACAAACTGCTCCCACTTACAAGGCACACATTCCCACCATCCTTTTGAACACTTTACAATAGCAGAAAACATTCTAGGTAATTCACACATGGATCATTCCCCCAGTGTAATTTCAAGGACCTGAAATTTCTTCAGTATCTGTTGTTTCGGGAGGCTAAGCAAAGCCCGGAGTGAATGGAGTGCCTGCCATCCAGGTTATAATATGCTGAATGAGAGTGGCTGCAGAGCTCTCCTACAATCCAAGTCAGGTACAAGCACTGCACAAGTCCCTTCCCAGGCTATACAAGAGGGCATCCTTCCCAGCAGTTGCCACATCATGAAAATGATGCATACAAAAAAAACCCCAAAATAAACACTTTAAAACAATTATTTAAATGCCTGTGTAACTGAAGTCAGCAGCTGGAGACACAAAGCAAGTAGCAAATTATGTATCCCTTACTTGCAAAAGTCCTGAACCATATTCTTATTAGCAAGCTCCATATCACACCTAGCAACCAAATTTGGGAAGCAGATTCATGTTTCAGCAAGTAAACAAATATAGCAGAGATAATAAAAGCAGAGAGGACCACCAACAACCTCTGTGCAGACCAGGCTTCAAGTATTAACCACACTTTCTATTACTGATTTGATGATACATCATCTAATTCATTAAATATGAATAATACTACCTCAGCTATTTAGGCTTCTTAGATATGTTCTCGGGAGTTTTTCTGCCAAACTATTTAGATTGACTTAAAGTCATGTTTTTTGCACAAGAAAGAGAAGAAAGCAAGAGGAAGACTCACAGGACACGCTGAGCAATTTAATTCAAAAATAACACTGCACTATTTCATACAATTCACTGAAAACTGTTTGCGTAGTATTGCACAGATTTAAACAAATCCAAAAAATTCACTGACAGTAGAAAAACAGAAGGGAATTAATAGCCTGTATTTCAGGGGATAAATTCCGGGAGCTGAAATAATGTAATTCTTACAATCTGATGCTTAAGATAAGCATTCTAGAGAAAACAAAGTCACTGATATAAAAAAAGTCACAGCTTGGTATTTTCCAACTGTGAAACATTAAATCAAACTATATGTTTTTATCCTACCACAAAGCAAAGCTTTTTTATCTCAACACTCAAAATTTTCCTCTCTTTTGCTCCATGAACATTCAATTTATCCCCCACTAGCTTCAAGCAGATACAATTTATGATTATGTTGTTCTAAGGAACTGGAGAAGTACTAGATGCCAATAAAGATTACAGATTAAATGAAAGATAATGCCTAAGTATTTTGTCTGTATAGATAAATAAACCTGCTCACTTCTTTTATTTGTACTGTTACCTCAACCAATCCCACTACAATAATCAAGACAAGCAAAGGCTCTGGAAACAGATCTGAAAACAAAAGGCTTCTTACATGTCTCTCAGCCAGATTGTATTGGATACAAATGCACCACGTATGCACCACAAATGCAACTTTTGAGACTTTTTTATGTACTCACAAAAAGACAAAACCCAGGAGATGAACAAGCAGGGTGTCAAAGGAATCCAAACACAAGTACCAAAATAGGAACAGTAACACATGTACTATTTCCACTTATACAGGACACTGGGAGAAAACAACACCAGCCAGAAGGAAGTAACACGTGGGCAAAATTCGCCAGTGAGGACCTACGCTGGGACAGAAGCTAACTCCGTGCCACCCACCACCGAGAGACCAGAAGGGGTCGGGACCCAGAGCCACGGCCGGACCAAGCTCTGCGACCACAGGCAACCGGGAGCGGACGTCTCCGCGGCAGCAAGTGCGTGAAGGGGCAGAGAGAAGCCCCTCCTGACCCCGGACTGCCCTACAAACGGCGGGAGAGAGCCCCGGCAGCCCACCACCGCACTGGCGACTGCTTTTGTTCTCGGCCGAGACCGGCACAGACCCACCGCCTGTGCCCGCTCCGGGCCGCCTCCAAGCGCTCATCCCAGGGGATGACCCCACTACCTCTTTTCGGCCTGGGGAAGCTCTCGTGCAGGTGAAAAATGACTTTCTCCACAAAGTGCTGAATGTTGCTGTGCTCAGGCCCTCGGACAAACACCATCCAGTCGTGGGTGAAGCCCTCCACGGTGGGTTTCTTCCTGACCTGGGCTCGGTGCCCCAGCTCCAGCTTCACCTGGACGGCACACTGCGGGGGAAAAGCAGGGGAGCGGCCGGTGAGCGCCCCAACAAACGGAGACGGGGCTGGCGACCGGGGGGAACCGGACCCATCGCGGACAGTACGGGGACACACGGACACAGCCGTACCATAAATACGGCAGAAAGGATTTGGTGGGGGGAGAGTTGCCAAAGCCAGCGAGGCACCGCTGCAACAACAGAAACACGGCCCCACAGGCGAGGGCGTAGGACAGCTCTCGGTGTCACCGGGAGAGCGCGGGGAGGCGTCGCGGGGCCCGCTGTCAGGGACGCTCCGTCCCGGCCCCGGCGCCCCCGCCGCGGCGGCAGGACCGCGGCTCTCCCCAAGTGCGTGCGCGCTGCGCCGCCGCCGCGAGCAGCGGGAGGCAGGGAAAGCCGCATGCGAAGAGAAATTCCCGGTCACGCCAGCCCCTTCGCGGCGGCACCGGGCAGCGCAGGGCGGAAGGCTGGAGGAGACCCGCGCTACTCACTCACCGAGCCGGCCATGCCTGGGGCGCCGGTTTCGCCGGGGAGCTCGCTGCCGTCCCCCACCCCCACCGCGCAGCCCTAATTCATGAGGACGTGGAGGAGATGGCGGGCGCGCAGAGAAGCGGCGAGCGGGCGGCAGGCATCCTCTGTTTTGCTGCTCCAGCCGGCTGCGGCTGCTGCCGACTTCGGCTCCCGCGCTCCCGCTCGCCGCGCTCCCGCTCGCCGCGCTCCCGATCCCCGCGCTCCCGATCCCCGCGCTCCCGCTCGCCGCCCGCGGCAGCCCCGGCGCTCGCCCCAACCCCGCCGGCCAGCGCAGCGCCCGCCGCGCATGCGCGCCGCGCCGCTGCCTGACACGGAGTGAGGGACGCGGCGGTGAGTGCCGGGGGCGGCCCCGGCCCCGCGCCACGGCCCCGCCCCGCCCGCCCTTAAAGCAACAGGTCGGGGCCCGGCCGCGCTCCCCGCGCCCGCACACCGCCAGCCAAGAGCGCCAGACAGCAAGGGGATGCCCCACGTGCACAGGGACGGCAGGTGAAGATGCAGGGCATGCAGCAGGCAGGAAATAACAAGCGCGATTCTTTAACACGCTTGTTGCACCAGCTGCTATTTCTACCCGTAACGGGCTGAGAGACTCCTAAAACACGGACACTGCATCAAACATTTCCGTGTCTCGTCAGTATTTGGGAGATAACGTGGAAGATCCCTGCCACGGGAACATGCCACTGTGAAGATGAAGTGATTTACCGTGAATGTCTAAATCACGGTGCTGACGTTCGTGTGATGACTATTTTCCGATAGCCGTAAAATTGTCAAAAATTTTCGTCAGTAACTTTTGACACGCTGAAAACTCATTTAGTCCTGTCGATAAGTGTATTTTTGACAATCTTTACCATGGCAGTGACAACCCAGTGACGGGACGCAGCACAGCAATCCTTTCGGCCAGCAGATGAACACCCTGCCTGGCCCTTCCAGGTGTCACCAAGAGATGGCGCGCCAAGTCCTGGAGCTCATGTCCTCATTTGACCTCTCCAGAAGAACACGATTTCTGCCTTACCTTTTCATTTCCGAAATGAGCGCACATTGTCCAGGGTTTAGCTTGATTTAATAATTTCTTCAAAACTACTGAGCTGCATCTTCCTTTTCTTAAAGATGTTGTAAGATCTAATTGATAAAATCAGTACTAAGAATTGAAAAGGATGAATACAATCTGTAAAAATTCCACAAGTTACAACATGACTTAAAACGTGTATGAATATCCATGTTTTACAATTCTGATGTGCATATCTGAAATTTCACATATCTTCTAATAACCTTGCATTAGGCAAGCCAACAAACATAAGAACTCCTGCTGAGTCCATAAACGCACCAAAGCTGATTCTGGCAAGTTTAGAACTTTGTTCTTGAGTAAGGACTATGCATGCAAGGGCAGAGAGGATGGACCACCACCAAGCTTAATGTGGTGTGCTTCCAGCTGTCAGGACTCATCTGAACAGAGCATTGTCTTCCTAGCTTGGGATGCTACTAAAAGGAATGGAGCTGGATTGCCTTCTTGAGTCCTTCTATACTGACTTATTTCTTATTTATTTGGTCAAAATCCTCTTGACTTAAAATGGGACTGAATCACTACAAGCTGTTTTGCTATAATACATACCAGTGTCACAGTGGAAATCTTCTATTACCTAACTTCATTCATTTTGAGTGTCTTTTTAGCTAACTTAACTGAGACTACTTGGTTGAGTAATCATTACTCAGAAACATCTGCTGATTCATGCTAAATTTGGAAAAGAAAGTTGTTTACTGTTTGTCAGTTGTGAAGCAATGTTGATTTTTAAACAACAAAAATCCCCAAATGCAGCATTTGTATTCAAGCTGAAGGGTTGAAATGCAATTACAGCTACAATTTTAAAAATCAAAAAATTTAATTAATTCCAAATATAATCTTTGGCTGAGAGGAGCAAAATCAAAGAACACTCTCTAGCTTTTAAGTGACAACCTGGTGCAACTATTGACTTTATTTTGGATTAACAGTTAGGATAAACATTCTTTGATCTCATTATAGCAGATGGATGTAATTATATGCATATGAATGTGCAAAGACACTGGCTTAAAGAACTACAGAGTTATAAAGGTGAAGGCAATTTTCTACAAGTGCTATACAGTACTGCTTAAACAAGATTTACCAGGGAATAGTTACTCAGCTGCTGGAAAATAAGAGAAATTTATGTTCTTAGAGGTGTTTAACAACCTGAATGTTTGTGTCATCAACTCCTGCAATGCTAAAAATGGCTGCACTTTTTATGTGTGCTGAAATAACTGATACAATTTTAGGCTTCCTGAAAGGCGCCAGTTCCTGTGTTCAGATGTCTTCAGTCATACCTGCATCAAGCTGTGACACCTGATGCATAGATCACAGATCCCTGACTTACATGGAACACAACTCAACATTTCTGCTCAGTATATAGCTGAAATAGAGTGTAGATGTGTTAGTGCAGCATTACATCTGACCTAACAGGAGCTGTATTTCATACATCAATCATAGCTGTACTGTTGGTGATTCCACACAGAACTGAAAGGAATTGCTGCCTTTCTGTCCTGTTTTCTAACACAAGGCAGATATGTCTTATGCCACAAAAAAGAATACTGTTTCCCAGCTCATTTGGATACATTTAATTGTCTTCAATATTTTAAACACAGCTGTTTTAAATTTCTATTTGAAGTTTAAATTTTGTGACCCAGGTCTGACTGACTCTTAAATAGGTCTTGTTTTCAAATATTTCAAAAAAGGCAATGAACTGAAAAAGCTGATTACTGGCTATAAATTAAACCGCAGTGCCTTTTAAATGTATCATCAGTATGAATTTCTCTATATTTGAGATCTTTTCTTATGCAGACAATATAAAAAAATCATAGCCAATCTTGATCCAAACCAGATATTGATTACAATGGCCTGAACCAGAGCCAAGAAGTTAAAATAAGCTTACAGCTGATCTTACACATGCAACAAGGAATATGTCTAAATTTCTTTGCAATGCCACTCTGGCTGCCAGGACCTAATGGCAGAATACTGTGTCTGGATTGGCTTTCTTTGGTTAGCTACATAGGATGAACAAATGCCAAGCAGCCTGAGCCAAATGTGTGCCTGTTTTGAGGTTTTATTGGCTTGTTAATTTCTAACCACATGTCAAATGGAAAATGAGCACTTTAGATAGAAACATATAAACCCCCTTACCAACAGAAAAGATCTGAAAGATCAAGGGCTGCGTGACTTAGAAAACAATATAAAGCAGTTTATAACTCACTACTGGTCACCTCAGAGGAACATAGTAATAACAACAGAAGATAAATGCAAAAAGGGGCCTTGGATATGCACAGTATTACAGTATAAAAGGTTATCTTTTTTTGGTTTGTTGTTTGGGGGTTTTTTTTGTGATCTCTAGGGACACATAAGGAAATTCATCAAAAGTGGAAACATCTTGTTGAAAGACCTACAAGAAAGTATTTAGGGGTTTATTTCCTCACGATGGTGGTGCCCCTAGAGGAAACGTTCCTGTTAGTCAGAGAAATAAAGTCAAATTCTGTACTCTTTTTACAGCTGTGTAATGACTAAGTTCAGAGAACTTGTTTTGGATTTCCCCAGCCACAGCCAGGACAGTCTGATCACATGTGCAAGGGACATATTAGGGAGTAACTTCACAGAAATCAGTGTTCTCAATTCCTGGCCTGGCAGGAAATCACCCCATTAGCAATCAGTCAAGTATAAAGCAATTATGTGACCATCTTAACTCTGCATCAGGTTCTTGTGGTGGCAGCACCCTTGATTTGAATCCAAGTAGTGGCACCAAAAACACTGTTGTGGATTGACCCTGTCTGTATGCCAGATACTCACCAAAGTCTCTTCTCTCACTCTCATCTGCAGCTGGACAGGGGAGAGAAAATACAACAAAGGATTCATGTGTTAAGACGGGGATAGAGAGAGACTACTCATGAAATACTGTCATGAGGGAAACAGGCTTGAATTAGAGATTATTATTTATTACTAAAAAAATCAGAGCAGGATAATGAGACATAAATTAAGACACCATTAAACACCTTAAAAAAGCCTTACTCCCATCCCTCCCTCCTTCCCAGCTCTACCTCCTTCCCCCCAGCAGTGCATGGAGACAGGGAATGGGGGTTATGGTCAAACCACCTCATGTTGTTCCTCCCACTGCTCAGGAAGGAGACTCCTTCCCCTGCTCCAGTGTGGGGTCCCTCCCACAGGAGACAGCTCTCCATGGACTTCTCCAGTGTGAGTCCATCCCATGGCTAAGTCCTCCACAAGCTGCTGCTGCAAGAGTGGGTCACTCTTCCATGGGGTGCACTGCCCCAAGGACAGGCTGCTCCAGCCTGGGTCCTCCATGGGATCCATCACAAATCCTCCCAGGAAACCTGATCTGGTGTGGGCTCCTCTCTCCCCAGGTCTGCGGGTCCCTGCCAGGAGCCTGCTCCAGCACAGGCCTCCCACGGGGTCCCAGCTCCTCTCAGGCATCCCCCTGCTCCAGTGTGGGTCTCCTCCACAGGCTTTAGGTGGATCTCTGCATCCTGTGATCCTCCATGGGCTGCAGCTGCTTCACCATGGGCTGCACCATGGGCTGCAGGGGAATCTCAGAGGGAATCTCAGCTCCAGCACTGCTGGAGCACCTCCTGTACCTCCTGCACTGATCTTGGTGTCTGCAGGGTTGTTGCTCTCACAAGTTCTCACTTGGCTCTTCTTTGGCTGCAATTATATCTGCACAATGACTTCTACTTTCCTTAAATCTGTTATCATAGAGAGGTTACCACCATTTCTAATTGGCCTGATCTTGGCCAGTAGCACTTCCATCTTGGAGCTGGCTGGCTTTGGCTCTGCCAAACATAAAGGAACCTTCCAGGAGCTTCTCACAAGAGCAATCCCTGTAGCCCCCACTACACAAAATCTGGCCATGCAAACCCAATAGACCACTATTAGTTACCATTAGTTACCACTATAAGTTGACCATTATCAAATTCAGGAATTTATGCATAAGGTGACCACCATATCTTGGTCATAGAATACTTGTTATTCCATAGCTTCATTACAAGAGTATCAGAATGGTACAAGACTACACTATCCTCACACTTTCATTCTGAGAGCCATAAACTAGCCAAATCTTCTTTATTCCCAGTATCACTAGAAAATTAGTGAGAATCTGGAATGGCTTAACATTACTTTGGTGAATAACTCCTAGTGAAAAATAGATTTTTAAATCAGTGATAAGTACTCATATAGTCACTGGGTCTTAGCTGTCCTCATCCTTAATGAACCCATGATTATGCTCTCACTGATTCAAAAGTGGTTTTACTCCAAGTTTATGGATAGCAAGTTGAAATCAAGAGGCTAGCTAAATTATTTAACCAGGAAAAAAAAACAGATAAGGCATGAAGGTTGAAAGCAGTTAAACACAGTGAGAAGAAAGTTTGTCCCTGAAAAAAATAGAAAAAAATAAATAGAAAAAAGCATGTAAGCAAAAGTAGTATTGGAGTACAGAGAAACCAAAGTACACAGATAGTGCAACAATCAATAAAAAATTATTCTACTGAGGTCGCATTTGAGCCAACATTGCAAAGTTTAAGGAATATAATACATACATATTTTCAGAAGTCTGGCCTTAGGAGTTTGACAGACACATTTCAGAAATCTAAACAAAAATCATATGAATCAGAAACAGCAACCTTCACATATGAGAAAGCTATAAAGCATGATTGCTCAACGTATGGAAGTCAGCCAGTAACCACAGCATAGTGAGGAATCCAGAAGTAATTTTTATGAAGTCATAGAGGGGAACAAAACAGAATTAAGATGGGTGGACATATTTTGCCAGATGCTAGAAGGGGATTGGTGAATCTGCAGCCTGTATATTCTGACTTGCCATTTAGGATTCAGATGCTCTTTCAGCTCTATGTGGTCCACTGAATTCAATAGATTTTACTAGTAAGCAGGTGTACTTCATTTACACTTCTCCTAATGGTAGGCATCCCTCAATGAACAATGAATTTCCTATCAGAATACTTTTCATCACCATGTGTCATCAATTCCAGACACTTTTACGTATGTTTACAATTTCCAATAATAAACCTCACAGCTCTCCAAAAGATACAAATGCAAAAAAACATGCTATCCTGATTTACTGTCATTTCCAGTTTCAATGCTCTGCTGCCTCACCCATTCTCCATTTATCTGTTCCTCAGACAGCATATTTTAAACCTACCAAAATGATACATTTTATCTGCTTTAGACTGCAAATACATACAAATGTGTGGCTGTATGTATGTGTGTGTGTGTGTGTGTGTGTGTGTGTGTGTGTGTGTGTGTGTGTGTGTGTGTAAAAACTTAATACTATATATGTATATATCAACAGAGAATAAGAGCAGTGGTTTCTCACCACACCATTCATCAATGTTCTACACTTGCATCCCCACCTCAAAGAAATCCTTGAGAGACTAAGGTAAAAAGGTGCAATGATTCTTATGAAAATGGATGCCAGGAGTCTTGCAAGTCTTTCAGAGGAGTTCTAGAAAGTTCATTCTCTCCTCAGGCTCATTGTCTCCAGGCTAAGCAACTGCAGCTCCATCAAGTGCTACTTGTGTATTTTGTCCTCCAGACCCTCCAGCAGCTTTGCTCTCCCTTCTCGGGATACATACTCCAGCCCCATGTCTGTTTTGTAGTGAAGAAGGGGCCCAAAACTGAATACAGGATTCAAGATGCAGCCTCACCAGTGAGGGGATGATCCCTTCCTTGATCTTGCTAAAGTCACATCAGGACTTGCAAACACACACTGAGTAAATCTAAACAAATGAACAGTCTTGTTAATTTCAGTGACAATTTGAATATTCATCTATTTTATTCACTCCTGAGCAGTCTTCTTGTATTTTTGTGACATTAGCTAATGTTCATTTAAAGAAAGAAAGTGGAGGAATAAAACAATTTCAATCACATCCTTAACTTCATTCCTTGAATCCCCCTTAGGTTTTGCTGCGCTGCGTCATGTAAATGAAAGTAGAATGCAGTTTGTTATTTTGGAGTCTAGCGAGGTTCTCAGCTTCTATTACTCGTCCTTGACTGTTCACAGCGTATCTCATTTGTTGTTGTCCTTGAGAGCATGAAGAGGAACCACCTACAGAGTTACATCTGGATTTTGCAAAGGAGCATCAGCTACATCTGCCTGTAGTTTACTTGAAGCGCTCATGACCCACTCCTACTAGGGATGTTTGGCCCTGCTGTACCTTTTCAAGGTTATATTATCCAGCACTAGAAGGATCGTGGGCACATCGTGGCAATAAGGTTTGAGTTGTATACTGTTTCAAGTTTTTCTGCCTTGTGTGGGACATAAATTTGTTACAGTGTATTCCACAACAAGGGGGTGGCTTCTTTCTAATATTGCAACTGTTGTTGCCACTGATTTAATGAAATCAGATCTAGTTGTACAGAGTAATATGAAACCAGCCTCTGGTGAGGTCCTAATTTCAGTGTTACAGCTCCATCAGTTATTAATTTTCATTCATGACTATATAAATTAAAGGTCTTTGTAGGCTTTATGAGGCTGAGAGTGAGAACTGATGCCAAAAAATACTCTATCTCTTTAAAAACTCTCTGCCACTCGATACAATCAATGGGAAACTGAAACAGTCCAATAATATCTTTGCCAGAAATACGCCTCCAACTTTCTGTGTTACCCTTCAGTAGAGCAAGTGCTGTACAGGGAGTCAAAAAATGCCACAGGCCTTCCTTGCACTAATAAAAATAGAGATTTTATCTACGAACTCCTTCAGGATAAAGTTCACTATGGCATTTCAAGCCTAATCTTGTGAGTTGCACAGTTCTCCTTGGCAGGAGTTAAGCAATTTCCAGTCTTACTCATCTCAATAGCCCGTGAGTATACAAACCAGGGACTTTTTTCTCAGTTCTGCCCTCACACTGGATTTGCATTGAAGTCCATGGAAGCTCTGCAAGGGTGGAGTGATGGCCCTTCATAGCTGACTACTGTTTGGAGCAAAACCAGATGCATTGAATGTTGAATGCCTTTTAGATAAACCTTCTTACTTATAATGGCTAAAGACATAGCTGACTAGGAAGGTCCATTTGCTAAAATTGTATTTCATTATCAGGCTCAAAGAGATTTAAAATAAATGTATTTCAATAGTGGTAGGCTTTGCTGCAATTGATTTCTGCAATATATTCTTAACTAGAATTTTTCTTATTCCTTTGCTTTATGATTGAAGCCAGAATTGCTTTCTGGTTTGGATAAAATTCCATGTAAGAAATGAGATATGCAGATTAGGCCATTATCAGTGCTATTACTGTATGATTTTCATTTGCATCGTAACCTTCACTGGGAGACCTCACAACATATTACAAATGCTGCCAAGAGAACCTTCTGGTATTTCTTGGAGAGCATTACCATGCATAACCCCTCAGGGGATTAGATTGTCCCATAATAACCCAACTTAGAATATCCTAGAAAAAGTGTAACTGGAGACAAGGATTCCTGCCTAGTTTTTTTTTTTTTTTCCTGGAAGAAAATTCACAAGCCAGAGAACAGGGCAGTTTTCACAGATTTACTGACCTTTTCAAGGACTCTTGTCACACAAACTGGAGGGTGGTAATCTTATTTGGTAGCTCAATACAAGCTATCTGAATTATATTTTTATTATTTCTTATATAACAAGCCACATTAAGACCAGCAAGAAATTGTGTTGAAGATACCTCCCAAAGATATCAAATTTCTCTCAAAAGGGAAAACTGATTTCAGAAATTTTCTAGGGAAAGCATTTTTCGGTGTAATCTGCAGCAGATATGAGCAGCTCAGAATCAAACCCAGTTATAACTTTGACACTGATGCTACCTTCAGAACTCCAAAGTATTTCCCCTACTTTAATGGAATACCTTGAAAGCTGGGGACAACACTTCAGGCCACTACAGAAAATATATCTCAGTTTCACAGCCAGGCTCTATAAACCTTGCAAGTTGAAAGGCAATCAAAAGCAGTATCTGTAAATTTATGTCCTTTAAGAGATATCCTCTGATTTCTTCCTGCTTCTGAGATATCAGTATAGAAAAATATGTTATTAAAACAGATTGACACCATAGGACAGTAAATGGTTTCATGAAGATGAGATGGGCTCCTTTTGTCTCAAAACACAGCTGAGTCTCTGGGGCTACCAAGAGCCCTTTGTGAGAGCATTCTGTTAGATACGCTCAGTGTTCTCAATGTCCTTAGATGACCTGGACAAAACTCAGGGTTTAGGAACAGCACTAGCAATTACACATCACAGTCAAGTAATTCATAGAATGGGTGTGATATTCCTGATATTTTCACACCAAGCATGAAACCTCTGGTGAGCTTCTTGTAAAAGCAAGATGCTTCACAGTATCAACAGGCTCAGAATGGTCTACATCAACATAAATTACTATGTGCTCCTTTAATCTCAAGAGATCCCATTGCAGTTTGCATCAAGTTGAAAGCCATTTTGGCTAATGCTCATTTGGGCAGTAGCAGACTTGGAACTGCACTCAGAACTAAGGCTCCCATGTCTAGAGCACAACTTGGAGCTAACACACAGCTGGAGAAGTTTCCCTGGATGGCATGCTACTGAGATACACTTCACCTGTCTGAAACCTGGTAATTATAAAAGAAAAAGTGCTGTAAAGGCAGTCAAAAAATGCCACAGGCCTTCCTTGCACTAATACAAAGGGAATTTTCATCTATGAACTCCTACAGGATAAAGCTCAGTATGGCATTTCAAGCCTAATCTTGTGAATTGCAGAGTTCCCTCTGGCAAGAGTTAAGCAATTTCCACTCTAACTCATCTCAATAACCTGTGAGGATACAAATCAGGGACTTTTCCCTCACACTGGATTTGCATTGAAGTCCATGGAAGCTCTGCATGTGTGGAGTGATGGCCCTTCATAGCTGACTACTAATCACAAAATGTCAACAAACCAACCTGTCAATAGCGAGATGTTCTTAGGTGAAGCAGAAAGCATGGAGTGGGCAGAGGAGACTGAACACTGCCTTTGGATTCATGTCACCACCTATGGTCACCTAGAGACTGAGTTACATCCTTGTGAAAGCTCCTACAGGTCCTTTTTCCTAATCTTAGGATACTTCAGCAGCAGGCAGACATGGGAGCCCATCTTGGCCTGAGTGTATTGAGCCAAAAGCCATGTCACAGATACTTGTATGTGCTGCTTGAAAACAGTTGCTGCAGAGAGGTCATGGATAAAGCAAGCTGTCCGCATGTTCTCTGGGATCTGATTGATCTTCCCTTTGTATTACACACCTGTAGGCACCTCAAGACAGTACAGTGAGTCACTTCTGGGCTTTTAGTGCCTCTTGGAGTGCACGTGTTTCCATCAATTCTATGCACGCAGTGGCAGGGCTCTTTGGATACCATAAACTGCCTATGCCTTTAGCTAGTGAAACTGAACACATATACTCCTTATCTTTTAAAATGAAAAAAAACTTAAGAAATACTAGAGAGACTTATCTACATTTACTTTTGTTTCTTATTTGTCAGCATTCCACTACTTTAAGCTCAAACCAAGTCAGAGAAGATAACCTTGAGGGAGAATAATTTAACCTTAGTGAGAATAAACTAACCATTTTCAAAAAAAATCCTTTCAAAATATTGTGAATTTTCTAAAATATTTTCACTGAGAGGCATTCTTAAGTAATACATGCCTCGCAGGTGTGTGTTGCTTTGATGTTAGGAAACAGAAGTGCTGTTCTGTAAACTAACAAACTTAACTGAGAATACAAAATATATATACAGATGTGTGGTTACCAGTTAGTAGCACAGCAGTTGCCAAACTACATCAGAGCTGGGTTTAAACTCTTCTTTTGTCTTTGAGAGAGCTACACCCTCGGTATTCTTAGAGGTGTTTTCCAAACTAAGGGATTCTGTGATTACGTGGCAACAAGCAGCAACCAGAGAACATCATTTACTCCTCATATCCTCTTTCTAACGTCCCTGCAGCTTGCTGCTGACTGCCTGCCAAGGCATTCGGAAGGCTGGCGGGGTTCACTGCGCTAATTTCGAAGCTAAAGACCCGCGTCCACCCCCGGGCCCCCGTCCCGCCCGCGCCCCGGCCCCGGCCCCGCGCCCGCTCGGGCCCCGCCGCCGCCGCGCCTGCGCCGGGCTCCGCGCATGCGCGCCGCGCGCGGCCGGCTGCGGGCGGCGGCGCGGCCGTGGCGGAGCTCGGCGGGGCCGAGGTGAGGGCCGGGAGCGCGGGCGGGCGGCGGGAGCGGTCCGCGGCCTCGGGTCGGCAGCGAAGGAAGGCAGCTGCCGCTACTGCCGCGTGTGCGGGGGTGCTGTTGCTGTACGGTTTTGTTTAAAGCTGGTCGCTCTGAGACGTTTGCCTATGTCGCACGCAAGCGGTGAGGATGTGTGCAGGTGTTCTCACTCCTGGCTTGGTAGGAACACCAATTTGAATCGAGAGTCCTTGAAAAGGAGCCAAAGGCTCTGAGACCGCAGACGGAAAATGCGGTCATTTTCTGTTACGGAGCTTAACTCACCTTGACAGAGTTTCTTTTGGGGAACTGGACCGGCTCTGAAGGTGTAGGGCCGTGACAGCCTTTCTGTGGTTCACTTGAATTAGCAATGCTTTCTGTCAGGATGCTGTGTTAGATTTGTGTGGCAAGGATGTGGGAGCGGAAGGGTTCACAAGGGTGGCCTCTGAGAGAAGCAGCCAGAACCTTTCCTCATGTCTGACAGAGCCAATGCCAGCTGACTCCAAACGGATCGGCCACTGGCCAGGACCAAGCCCATCAGTGATGGTGGCACCACCTCGGGATAACAAGTTTAAGAAGGTGAAAAACTGCTACATTACAGCAGCCCAAGGATAGAAGTGAGAACATGAGAGACCAGCCCTGCAGATACCAAGGTCCAGAAGGAGGGAGAGGGGACACTCCAGGTGCTGAAGCAGAGACTGCTTTGCAGCTTGTGGTGAGGATCGTGGTAAGGTAGCATGTGTGTTGCAGCCCATGGAAGTGGTGAAGCAGGTGTCCACCTGCAGTCAGTGGAGAACCCCATGCCAGACTGGTTGGATGCCCAAAGGAGGCTGTGACTCCATGGAGAGGAGGCCATGCTGGAACAGGCTTCTAAAAGGACCAGTGGGACCATGAAGACAGGAACCCATGCTGAAATAGGTTATCTGGCAAGACATAGGATCCACACTTGAGCAGTCTGTTTCTGAACAACTGCCCCATAGAAGGGACCCACGCTGGAGCAGTTAATGAAGAACTGCAGACTGTGTTTGGGATCCCGTGCTGGAGCTGGGAAAAGCATCTGCAACCTCATTTCCTGACCCTATACTCCATTTAGGGGGAAGAGGTAGAGAAGTTGGTAGTGAGTGAAGTTGACCCCAGAAGAAAGGAAAGGTGGAGGGAATGTGTTTCTAAATTTTTTTGTATTTCCTAGTATTCTACTCAGTTTTCATTGGTGAAAATAAATTTCCTTAGCTTGAGTTAGTTTTCCCCATAACAGTAATTGCTGAGTGATCTTTCTGTCCTTATGTCATAAGCCCTTAATCATATTTTTGCCCCTTTTCCAGCTGAGGAGCAGTGATAGAGCAACTTTGTGGCTATCTTGCCATAAATTAAGCTTAAGGCTACATAGATGCTTATCACTTACATTGACTAAGTTGGGTAAGCAAACCAGGGTCCCTTTCAATACATTGTTTTTTCTTTCTTTATCTTGCATGTCTGTGTGTCTGTGTTGAGTGGGTTTTTTGGGGTGAATGGTTTTTTATGTGTGTGTTTGATGGTGTATTGTAGAATGTCCTGAGGTGGAAGGGACCCACAATCATAGAATCGTGGAGGCTGGAAAAGACTTTCAAGATCATCAAGTCCAGCATGTCACTGAAAACTACGATTTCAGCTAAACAATAGGCCAAAATCCCACATCCAGTCATTTCTTGAACACTTCCAGGGATGGTGACCCCGCCAGTTTTACCCTTGTGGGTTTTCAGGACTCCACTGGATTTGGTAGAGAGGAAGGTTCAGACCAGTTTTGATAAGGGGATTGGACTAGATTGGCTCTGAAAATTTTTGTTCTTAAGCTGTCTGATTCAATGATTCTTACTAGGAATAATACACATGGGTGTGGATTTACCAAGGAAACATTATGCCTGATGCACATGATTGACTTTAATAAATAATAATTGTGGAGTTGAGTGGGAGAGTAGGTGTCATTTCCCTCCTCTTGAACAGTGCTTTCAACACTGTCTCCCACCTTGTTCCTGTGTCAGAGGTAGGATGTCTGCCTGCTGGCAGGGCTGCCCTCTGCATGGACTAGAGGAACAGGTGATGGAAACCTCAGGAATTTCAGCAATGACAAATGCCCTGTCTTGGCCCACCACTTTTTTTGGGCTGGGAAGCAGTTCCATGGGGTGGCCATAGGCCCTGGCAGGAATTGCCCTAGGAAGTGTGACAGAGCTTTGTTAGGGTGAGATTTGTCCACCTCCTCTCAGCACACCTTAGACGTCATATTGCCATGTCCAGTTCTGGATCTTCGTGTAGGGAGAGATAGTGACCACAGGGACTGAATTCAACAGAGACCATGGAGATAATGGGGCTGGAGCCCTTTCCCTGTGAGGAGAGGCTGTGGTTTCCAGGACTGTTCAGCTGGGAGGAGGGACAGCTGAACAGTGGCAGCCAGTAGCAGCCCTGGCACTAATGGGAGGGGGTGAAAGAAGGAATAGCCAGGCTCTTCACAGGAGTTCATGGAAAAACGAGCTAAAGACTAGTGATTGAGATAAAGCTTTTGTTGATCAGGACAGCTCAGTAAAGTGGTGCATTCCCCAGTCTTGAGAGGCTTTCAAGCCCAAACTGAGGCAAAGCCTTCAGCAACCAGGTCTGACTACATGTCTGAACTTCCTTTGAATGGGAGGTTGAACAAAAAGTGTCTTTAGGTCTCTGCCAGTCTTGATTATCCATGTGTCCTGTGAACTTTATGGGCATTCCATGTGGATACACAGTTACCTTTACTAAGGGTGAATGCTGAAGATCGAGGAACTGTTTAGTATTTAATTGCACTTATATAGCTGTTACATTGTAACTGTGCTGTAGCTGTTTCATTTAGATGGCTAGAAATGTAGGATTTATGTCTGATGCAAGGGTAACAGACTTCTAGTCTATGTGGAATAGCTGATTTGCGCTTACATTGAAAGCGTGTTCTGTGCTTGTAATGTTTCTCTGTAGTAGGTTTTTCTTTTAATGTGGGTAAAAAAAGTTATCTGATGAGAGATAAAATATAATTCCAGTGTGTTCATGTCAAAACTGTCCAGGAAGGAGCCTTACCTCATTTTGCTGCTTATTGGGTAGAACTGAGGGAGCTTAGGTTTATATCTACAGATAGGCTGATACATCTAGATCCACTGGAGTTATTAGCCATGCTCAACAGATCTAGGTATGCCTGGAATTGTTTGCTGTAGCAAGTTTTGGTTTTTTTTAAAGCAACATATCAGCTCTAGTTTAATATGTGTTGATTTATTATATGGACACCTATTGTCTCAAAATGCCATAACATCTATTCTAAAATTATGCATACCCATACCAGCATCAGTGTTGGTATTTTTCTCCTGCACTTTGAGACATGTAGTCCAAGTGTATGGAAATACCTCACTGCTTAACTGCAAGGAATTTGTAATCACTGATCTATTAACGTTACTATTAATTTTGAGTTTTCCTGTCACAAATGTTGTTTTTTTTTTTTTTGTGATACATGCTACATTGCTTGTATCCAGGCTTTCATTCCATCATTTTTTTTTAAAGTCAATGGCAAGATTCTGAATGTATCACACTGATAACGTCTTGGAATTTGAGTATTTTGCATGTATGTATTTCCTCAGTGCTTAGTGCAAAGGATTACACTTAGGTTTTCAACAAGTACTAGCTTTTTTTTTGGTTTTTTGAGAAAGCTATTCCAAAGTACTGGAGGTAAGTTTATAGTAAACTGAAATATTTGAGTATTTGCAGTGGCCATCAGTTTCATTGGTGTGACTGAATTCTGATTTCTCTTTAATGTAGGTTCTTATGTGCTTGTGAGTACCTGCATATTCCAACTTACAGAGGTTTTCACTTCAAGTGGTCCAGCCCCTATTGCCTACAGTTACCATTTGCAGTCTCACAGGTTGGTCTTTTGTTTGTTTTACTTCTGGTTTTGCATGAAATGGTGGAAAGGTTGTGGATAATTTTGCATTTTAAATCATGTTTGTGAGACTGTGAACATTCCTTTTGAGCTGTCTCATTTTAAATTCAATGAAATATACTTAAAATGCTCTCAAGAATACATGCTCTCAGAGTACACATATGCTCTGCCATATGGAATGGTATATTTGTTGCAGCTTTAAGAAATGTCTGTAACCCATTCTTTGTGCAGGACCAATGAGTATTCACCATTTCTTGGTTTCAAGCCCAAAAGACAAGGTGATATGGTAGACTTCAGAGGGGGAAGAAAATGCTTTAATGCTTGCATCTGTTGTTAAATCAACATAAATCTGGAGGGGGATGGGGAGGGTGTAAAAAGTAGCATGCTGTCCTTCCTACTTCTAAGTATATTTTTTGAATCTCTCTTGCAGAGTGTAATTTAGTGTCATATGACAGAACCAAAATGTTGGATGACATCAAGAAGCGATTTGAATTTCCTAATGCAGTTGTTCAGTCACAGGTAATTTTTAAAAAGCATGAGAACAAATCAAGTTGTCTGTGGAAATGTTTGTTCCAAGAGTTGCTGCTTATATGTTTCTTTTCCAAAGTCAGAAAACCAGAGAAACAGAGTATTCTTAAATTGCAATCAAATTCTAATTGCCCTTTCCATGTAATTGAAACATAGGACATATTGCTCATCGCTATAAAGTCTCTTCACGAAAATCCAAAACTTTCCATGACTGGAACGTTGGAGTGTGGCCAAGTGGTTTTTAGTGACCTTGTGATCTCAAGAAGCAGGAATTATCAAATGCTGTATGTGGGGCTGAAATACTTTGTAATGCTTCTGTAATAGAAGTATTATTATATTCTATTATTTTATATTATTACATCTGAATAAAATACTTCATAATATTTTGTAATATAACTGCTCTGTTTCTTCCTTGGTGGTGAGAGGTCACAAACTACTGCAGTCTTGTCTGTCATCAAGGGATAACTCTATGCAGCTCAGCTCAGCCCCCTTTATTTTCTGATCCACACTTTTGCTCCTCGTTGTTTTTACCTGAAATTACAACATACAAAAAGTGTTTATCATAGTATGTTTAATGGACAGGAAAAGAGTAATAGTAGTAATAGTCTCTGGTTAAAACATACATGTTCTTTACTCTGGTAATTTCTCATTTCAATGTTAAAAATGTATCTCTTTGGTTGTAAGTTCATTGCTAATTTCCCTGTTTTCTTCCTCATCCTGTTTTGAATTGAGGATTAAATATGTACCCATTTGTTTGGTGAAATAGGTTGATCAGAATACAGTCTGTGCAACCTGGTGTCTTTCTTGCCTCTTCATTTCAGTCAGTTCACCTTGGTTTAACAGTAATTAGGTTTGAAAGAGAGATTCAAGTCCACTTGTCATCAGCTTAGCATTTGGGAGAGAAAGCCATGTTCCTGAAAGATGGAGTTCATCTAAGGTCTAGCAAAGAGTCTTGCACTGCAGATGAGTTTATACCATTAGCCTTGATGAATAGGGCTCAGCATCTTCAAAGCAGTTAATTTTTCTTTAGTGCAGAATGTCCCTGTGGTACTATCCCTGTTGTACTGCTTAAATATCTTGGCTCATTACAGCTGCACATCATTAAGATTTGCTAATGTGCTTTGGTTGATTTTGTCCTGTTGGGCTATTTTGATAGTTTCCACTTGTATTCTGACCCTGGAAAGCATTCTGTAATCTTCAAACTATAATCAGGTCAGGATTCAACTTCATGGGAGATGTCTTCTCTTTCTGGAACCAAGCAAGATATCTGCTCTACCAAGCTCTGCAGAGTGTGTAGTCTACACACAATCAGAAAAGTGAGGAACTTAAGCACAGATTTGTAGGTCAAGAAGTTTTACTGCTTAATCAAGTTCTATGAGTGCAGAGAGCTAGTCTGCATTTTGACTTTTCTGTCAAATGTCACTGCAAAAGCCAAGTTTCTACTGATAAGCTCATTCTCCTGTGTAACAGAAGTGTCTTAAGGATGTAGGTGTGAATTAACTTCTGATGGTCTTTTTAAGAAAAGATAATGTAGGCTTCCTTTGTAAGTGCACTGAAAGAGATCTGATCTGTCTGGGGAGCACACTGTTGCTCTTGTGATGGGTTAGTTGTAACCAGACATAAATTACTGACTTTTTTCTCCTTCTGTTTCCTTAAGAGTAAGATTTCCAAATAACTGGTCTTTTTAAGTTAAATATATTAGAATCTATTTCCTTGCTTGTGAAAAGCGTAGTCCTTGTAGTCTAGGAGTGTTTCAGGTGCTGTCGTTGCAAGAAATATAAGCTCTTATTTCAGTTTATTATGACAGGTTAGCAACTAGTGCATGACTGAAGTGGAAATAAATCTTGAAATGAGAAAGGAACCTTGAAACGTTGAAAATAGTCTGTTCCTGTCTTTTTATATACTAACAAAACTGAAATGCTAATTTTATTTTTATTCCTTGCTGGCCTAGTTTACTTTTTACAAAAGTAATGATCTGTCATTAGCAGAAAAGAGTAGATGTGGGCATTGATAGTCTGAAACATTTTTGTGCTGTTACTATGAAAACATGTCTGTCTTTCACAAAATGGGTTTTCTGTGTAACAGTATCAATAATTATGAAACAAGAGTAAGACACTATAGATGAGTCAGGAACTGAAAGCCTAGATTCAAACGACCTGACGCCTTTGAGTGTATTTCAGTTCACATTTAGCTTTTGAAAGACAGTTTCAGGAAATCAGACTTCTACTAAAATAGAATGAGGAACTTAATCTTTACCTCAAAAGAATAAACCTGGGCTGTTTTGGGGAACTGAAGCTTTTTTTGTTTTGAAGACCTTGACTATTTAAAACTTGTTAATGATTTCTGCCATGGAATAGCTTAATGAGGAATTATGCTAATGTCAAATGCCCAGTTTAAAGTAAATGAAATATTTCTGGCAGGAGCTGTGATAAGGAGATATGCAAATTGCTTAAGGCAAAACTTGTGGTGCAAAAATTTGGGCAATTTGCTTGGATATGCAGTGTTCTGCTTCCTCTCTTGCTTCTGCTTTCCTCTATAGTACAGGATTTAGTAATTACTAGTGCTTTTAAGGACATGGAGATCTGTGCAGCAGTGGGGGTATAAAGTTTATTGAAGTCATTGCATGAAAATATCTGCAATTCCTAAATAGCTATGTACCTGTTAAAAGAGGCCTTTGGACTTATGTGGAGTCCTGTGGAAGTTTGATTCTTTTCTGCCTCAGCCTAACTGTAAAAGTGAGTATATCAACATTATGGAAATTTTTGACCGTAAAGCATATTTCAGCTTACACATCCATAAGCTTGGTATTTCAATCAGAATAAAATTATCATATACAGCAGCATTATAAAGACTTCTTAATAGAGAATTTAAAAATCATGCATGTGCTTTTTACTTATTTTAATTTTATTTCTTTTAATGCATCTGTGTGTGTTTTTTGTTTCTTTTTCTCTTTAGGCAGTGAGCCATCTGATTGCTGCAGTTCTGAAAGAAAAAGTTTCTTCAAAGACAATCAGACAGGCTTCTGACCAGGTCTGTGGCATTTTTTCACTTTCGTCTCTCTCTCATCCTTATGTGATTATTCTGTGTGCTTTTTCTAGGTTTTTCAGTTTTCCACTGTGTCATTTTAATACAATTCTAGAAGTTAAATAAAGGTAGTTATCAATATGGATTTGGGCATACAGGAACAATTAAACTCTGGCATCAGAAGAACAGTTTTACTTCCATTACAAGACTTAATGGCAGAAGTCTTAATCCTGCAAAATACCTATATCTTGCTATGTTCAGTTTAAGAGAGTTTAATTTAGTTATGTTACTGAGAGTGAAGAACATAGACTGGGATATTGTCTCTTGCGTTGGAAATTTGTTTACTTTGCTATAAAAATTTCAAGAAGTATGGCATTTTGCATACCTGCATTGATGTTATATTTCATATCAGGTAAGTAGACCTTGTATTTCTTCAGGAGGTAGCAGGATGTAAAGGCATACTTAGCATTTGCATTTTAAACGAGTCAAGCTTACTTAAGTGCACATCTTGTTAACAGAGAGGTATATAAAATGTTGGCAATTGCAAGTGTCACAGCAAATGGGAAAGGTGTTAGTTAGGATTTGTTACTCTGTTTTTTCTCCCCAAAAGTTGAAGTGTCTAGAAATGAACAGAAATTGATCTGTCGATTTTTGTTCCCCAGTCTGGGGACTTACATACCCAGACCTGGAAAGTGCTAAGTTTTGATGTGAGGGAGTATTGGAAGTGTGTAGTTTATCTAAGAGAAGCTCTTTCACAGTCCTGATGATAATCAAATTCCCAAATTATGTTCTGATTTTGAGCTACAAGTTGATATTTTCCCCTTAATGCTGCTTATATTAAGGTATTAGACTGAAATACAGCAACACATTCTAATATGCTAGGAAGCAGAAGATTGTGCTGGTTAGACATTGCAGACTCCCTTTATACTCAAGAGTGTTTTACCGTGTTGGTTGTTTTAAAACCTTCTATGTTCTCCAGTTGAAAGTCACAAAGTCAGCAAACTAATCTGAGAATCATGGAAACCAGCAGCAGCTTTGATGGTTACTGCCAAATCTTCATGCTTACTAGCAAATAGAACTTTAAGTGTTTAGTAAAGGCGACTTACCCTTTGTACACCTGTCTTTAGCTGCGTGTTGCTACACCTTGGTGTAGAGACAGCTTTTCATGGCAGTTTCTGAATTGTCTCCAATTGCATCCTTATTTTTTAAATCGAGAAACTGATGATAACCTGCCTGTGAGTGCCCTATACCTGGATGTGTTCAAGGTCAGGTTGGATGGGAACCTGGGCAATCTGACAGGGAGTGGCATTGCTTTCCATGTCCCTGACTTGGAACTAGATGGTCTTTAAGGTCACTTCCAACACAATCCATTCCATTATTCTAACTGCGTAGGCACAGCTGAAAAACTCATCTGTATTACCATTTTTGTCAGAGACACTAAGTGTTGTGCCCTACCATGGGCCTCGACAGCAGAGGGCAAGAAAGTGGGAGCTGTCCCTACTTTTCCTGACTTTTCTTTGACGGTTTGTCCTGACTTTCTCAGGGATAGAATCTGTACCCCAGCTTCATCTTGTGCTCTCTAAGGCTTCAGAAGAAGTAATTGAGATGGTTTGTATTTAAAAGTGTGTTTGAGATGAATGAAAATGAATCAGTATGATCATTCTCATTACTTGTGTCCCATGCTTTTGCCTTCAGACTCCTGCTCTGAACCTGCTTTGGGAGAAGTGCTGCAGTGAGAATGTTGCCTTGCGAACAGCCTGCTGTGAGGGCTTGGTGGCACTTGTGGTGGAGAAACATGCTGAGCTTGACTATGTTCTTCATGGAGCTCTTGACCGAATTCCCTCAGCAAGGTAGTGTTTGGTTGCCTAATTTTTGTCAGGTGGTTATCAGCCATTGCTTATCCCTTACAAATACGGAGGAAGAAGAGAAGTTCTGTGCCAGTTTCTTCAGACACATCATGACATTAAGGACTGCTACTGCTCTGCCACTCTGCTGAAGTATATTGCTTTCACCTTTGCTATGTGACAGTGTGGGTCTGACATAAAAACTCTTAGAGTATTCTATGGATGTAAGCTGAAATTGTCAGTAGTTCAGGCTAGTGCTCTGAACTTTGAACTGTGGAACCTCAGAAGTCAATGAACTGCTTAGTTTTGTTGCCTCTATCTCAGCAACTTCCAGTATAGGAGAATATGTTGTGGTTTAACCTCAAGCAGCAGCCAAGTCTCACACAGCTGCTCACTCACTTCCCCACCAGTAGAATTAGGGAGAGGGTAAAAAGGAAGAAAACTTGTGGGTTGAAAAAAGGAAAAGTGAAAGCTGTGGACATATGCAAACACAACCAAGAAATTAATTCACTGCTTCCCATGGGCAAGCGGGTGCTCAGCCATCTCTAAGAGAGCAGGGCCCCATCACATGTAATGGTGACTTGGGAAATAAATGCCATCATGCCAAACACTCCTCTTCTTTCTGTGTATTTTATATAGTGAGCATGATGTCATATGGTCCAGAATGTCTCTTTGGTCAGTTGGGGTCACCCATCTTGGCTTTGTCTTCTCCCAGCCTGCCAAGCACCCCGAACTTCCTCCCCTGTGTGGCAGCATGAAAAGCAGAAAAGGCTGTACATAAGCCCTGTTTTTGACCTGTGTTCAGCGCTAGTCCTAAACACAGCCCCATACCAGCACCTGTGAAGAGAATTATCCCTATCTCAGCTAAAACCAGCACAGAGGGAAATAACTTCATCAGTCTGTCAAAAAACTGATTGCTCAAATAAAGTCATCATAAGAATGTGTGTTGGGATTAGAAACGCTGCAGTTTGTTTCCTTGTCTGCTGAGGAGGAAATCACTTTCCTTTGAAGCTACTGCCTCCTACACAATTCTGCAAATAGAATGCTTACATCTTGTAGTGGTCTTTTGACCTAGACTGCCTGTCCAACATACTGAGAAAATGCATTTGTGAGGGAAAGAGGCATTGTGCATAACATTTAGAAATAGGAAATCAAATTATGACTGGGGAGAGATTTCCAACCTTGGGGAGATTGGGGAGAAATTTACCAACTTTATTAAGTTTCCTTTTGACTGCTAAGTGGATTTCTGCACCAAGTTGTGTAATTCTCTTGCTAGAGACTAGTAGAGTTGTTTTTAGCTAAACCGGCTATTTAGTTATATATGAGATATGTTATGCTGGTAGACTCAGCAGAGAGGCTGCAAGAACCATGCCTTCCAAGACATGGTTCTTCATCTCTTCTCACCTTCACATAATCAGTTTTACCTTAGCTAAGGTTTCTCATATTCAGTGTGAGCCAAATGTGAGCTTTTTCTTGCTTGTTTACAGCTTGTGACTTGCTTGTTTACAGCTAGAGTCTTGCTGTGCTGATGGTAAGTCTCTGCTGGGTTTGCTATAAATGACTACGGTTTCCTAGAAGAGGTTTTGTAAATACATTTTTATAGTATGGGTAATCTCTGCAAACCACTGTCCTCCAAATGATGAAGTTTTGGGGCATTTTGGGGTTAAGGGAGGATCTACGTAAGTATAACAAATAAGTAAAAGTACCTGTGATAAGACCGTGTGAACCTGAGTCCTGAGGCATAAGGTGGAGTAAAAGTTTTATTAGCTGTGATGCCATCATGATTTTTTGTGTTTTCTTTTTATATACTTTTTATGTATTCTCAGTATTCTTAGCATACATAGCTGAAATTCTTTGTTTTGGTATCTTAGCTTAAGTGCTGATATTCTGCTAGGCCAGAAAACCAAACATGCCCCAGCCTCACAGCTCAGGGCTGGAAAGCCTCGCGTTATCTTGAAAGACCATGGCTCTTTCTAGAATGTATTTTGTAAACTACACTCAAGCCCATCTTGGGGGGGCTACTCTAGACTGGGGAGCTATCGTGCCATTCATTTCAGCTCCTCATTGGGAAATCTTTGTCAAATATACTGATTTGCAAGGTCTTTGAAATTATATACACGGTATACTGTCTATGTGCATTTTGGTGTATTCCACCTTGATGAATTGTTGCATCTAAGGATCCTTATTAAATACAAAGATAAAAACGCTTTTATGCCTTAATTGTGTCTGGCCCATAATTCTAGGACTAGGGAAAAGGCATCAGTTGTGGCTCGCAGACTAAGAAATTTGAATTTGCTGTTCAGCTGAGGGTTTGTTACAGTACTAACAGTTTATGAGGTTATGAAATATTCATACAGCTTTGTACTTCGGAAAATAAAAAGTATAAAATGGGATATTTAGAATTAAGTTAACCTTAAAAGCAAATTCAGAGTTAAATATTGAAGAGACTACAATCTGCCCCACTTCTACACTATTTGAAACTTCTCAAAATCTCTTTTTCATGTGTGAAACCAACGCATGACTGATTGCTATACGAAGTGCTGGCAAATTACATAGTAACCTTTTATGTATTTTTGGCTTCTTTCCCACTGCCACCCCCCTCCTCCCTCAAGCTGCTACAAATGAAACCGCATACACTATGGATTGCAAAGCAGGGTTTATGTTGCCTAACCACAGAAGTCTGTGGTTTAAAATGTTTGTAGCCTCAGGAGCTCATTAAACTGACAATTTCAGATTTACTCTTTTCAGTGCTAGTACTTTTTTTTACCTTGCCTTAGAATTGTAGTCTGCAGTCCATCATCCTTTGCCTTGCCAAATTTTCACCTGTGTGACTTTGCAGTGCTTGGTACACAGTTGCTAAAACAAAAATTAGCAGCCAGTGGCAGCTAACAGAAAGGCATTTGCAACCACGGAGCACTTTCAATGCTGAGTGGAGTCAGGTGTATATTTTGTTGGCAAAGACTACTCACGCTGTATTCTTGCTTCTCTTCTGTTACAAAGAATTTTGCAGAGGCTAAGTGCACCTGCTGGATTATATTTTGTCAGGTCTATCAGATTATTCAACCTAGAAAAGACATTTTGTTTTGGCAGAGATGAAGATCTCATGTTTATATAAGTTAACTTGTGTGGTTTGCAATACCTTCTCATTGTATATATTATTGTACTGTAACTGGATCTTAAGTGTTTCTTTTGATGCCCTAAGTGTTTAAACTCCATAGAACATCATATTCACATGCATATTTGTGTGTTTATGCATATATAGGAAATATGTTTACTTATGTAGATACATGCATGTGTGTTTTCACATGTGTTTAGGATTGATTTTCAGTATTCTGTTTAGATGATGGTGGGAAAACACTGCCTGTGTTCAGTAATGAACAAGGATAAATAATCAATCTACTGAAAAACCTATGAAACAATTAATTATTGTAATCTAAAAGACGCTGTCAGAAGGATTTCTGTGTGGCACGTTTTCAGAATGTTTTTATTACTGAGCATCCATGCCTGTAGGAGATGGGAAATGAGATGGAAATCCTGGCAATATGACATGCCTTTGTGTTGCTTGTGTTCAGGAGATGATTGCAAAACCTAAAGCATCTCTTCTCTCCCCACTTCCTGCTTGGAAATTAGGACCAGGAGTATTGAAGTTTCATAACAGGAAAGATGGTTTTCTTACCAAGTATTTTATGGTTCATTTTTTTCCTCCTTGCTGCAGTTACCCAGTTGAAGATGGGAAATAAAATTACAAATTCTCATTTCACTGGCTTTTTCTAGCAGTGAAGAAGCTAAAAGATTGTTCTTGCTCTCCCTCCCCTACACCCATCCAATAATCTTCCTCTGTGCTTTAGGTTGATGATATTGGGATTTAGAAGACTACGGCACATCTTCCTGTTAGCTGCTTTGCAGCAGAGTTTTGCCAAACTTCAATGTCTTCTTGTATTGTCAGATTTCAGTATTTTGAGAGCCAGGTGTCACAACAGCCAGTCATTTTAAAAATTACAGGCACATCTTATAAGTGGTCCGTTTTTGAAAGAGAGAGAGAAATGCAAGCACATTCTATCACTTTTGATCTCGGTCAAAGTTTTCCAGCACAGAAGAGAGAATATAGAACTTTGCCTGTATCTGAACTATAAAAGTAAGCATTTAATGGTGAGGAGATCCACTGTGGGACTCTCTAGATGTTCCATGGCATACCATATCACCTTACAGAAAAGAGTCTTTCTGTAGGTGGTGACAAGTATGGTAAAGGTTTTACAGTTAAATGTGCTGTTTGCCTTGTATTCCCATTTTTGTAATATATGGTAGAAACAGCCTGTAAAAAGTTTTAAGTGATGGGCAAATATTCTCTTTGCTGTTTTGATCATTATGTGAAAAGACAACAAAGACACATAAATGCATAACTTGCCCAGAACAGTATGGGAATATGTTAAGAGGTGCCCTTAAGTAAAACTCCAGGACTCAAACGTCAGTTTTATTCCTTTTCTTAGGTATAAATCAATTAATGTAGCTGCATACTTGACAGTAACTCAGTTCTTTTTGTCAACAGGAATGTGCACGGTTTAGTAAAGACTATTTGCAAGTTAATACAAATTCAAGCTGTTCACCTGGGAAAAGATGAAGATAAGTATTTTTGGAATCTGTATGGAATCAGGTTAGTTTTACATTCCTTTATTTAGAAACAATAATAACTTTCTGTATGATTTCCAGGAGAAGAAAAAAAAAAAAGAAAATTAATTTAATACTGGATTTTGATCTTACTCTTTTTTGTGTATTTTGCTTTGTGCACACTGTGCACATAATGAAGTGCTGGCACAGGTTGCCCACAGAGGTTGTGGAATCTCTGTCCTTAGAGATAACAGAACCTGACTCTACTAGCTGACTGCTTGAGCATGTGGTTGGACTGGATTATCTGAGTAGGTCCCTTTCAACCTAAATGATGATTTGGTTCTGTGGGTTTTGGGTTTCTTTTTTGGTTGAAAGTTTTAAGAAGTTTTAATACAAGGATAAGATTGCCACCATAAGCTCAAGAGGGACAGTGACAGTGGGGCAATGGGAGGCAAGACAGGGGGAGAAAACAAGTACTAGTACTTGTTCAAATACTGTATGATTTCTGATATTTCTTTTGATAAGTATTTTATTTTAAAGCTCTGAATCCTTCATTCTCACTTGTTTTTCATGCTTTGTTCTTATTATAAAAGTCAAGTTCCCAACTGTCTTTGCTGTTAAGGTGATTGACATGTAAAAATAAAATACTTAAAGACTCATGTAGAGGTACTTATCTAAAGCTTCTTATCATGCAATAGCAGACTTTGAAGAGGACATCGTAGTGGCTTCATCATCTCTTGAGAAACCATGAGTCAGTACTGACATTTAAAGCCTCTATTGTATCTTTTCTGAAGAACAGAAAAGCTTGGTAGATGTCATGAATGCTTTTCAAGTTACGTTTTATGCAATTAAGAGGTTACATTGTAGGGGGCTGTAGCTATAGCTTAAGGATATAAAATGCATTACTTGACAGACAGGAATCATGTCTTTAATTGAGCAAAATGAAATAGTGCAGGAAGTGAAGCAGCTTTTTGGTGTGCTGGATGTGTTTGCATTCCTGAAATCCTTCATGTGGCTATATCAGTTCTCATTACAAAATCCCTGCTTGTATAGAGCAGTTTTAAATGAAAAGGTAAGTAAGGAAGACGGAATTCTTACGGAACCTTTTTTAAAAGTTTCTGGTAGAAGAAGTTAAGTTAAAGGAACTTAATTCTGGCTTTGTATGAAAAAGAGGGTGGTAGGATGTGTCTGGAATAAAGAAATAGTCTCAGCCCAATAGAGCAAAGAAAAGTTATTGCATTTTTTCACACTCACAAAAAGAGAAGTTACTGGTAAGACACATGAAGGTGAAATCTGGTGATTCAGAATGGTGTAAATTAATAGAGAAATAAAAATAAGAAGCAGACTTTTATATAGCCAGTATGGTTTTTGTTTTCCATTTTGGTTATAGTTAACTTTAATAAAGAGAAATGATTGCTTGACATAGGGTCAGAGTCCTGAGATTTTGAAACCTGACTGTTCTGTGTACAGAACAACTTATCTATTCATTGTTATATAACAATTTTTGTAGTTGTGCTCCATTTAATGCCATTAAAACCTGATTTTTTTGTAATGAATTTAAGAATGTATTCAGTAGCTCACTAACAGTAAATCTCCCATTACAGGGTATATATATTATGGTGTCCACTGTGCAAAAGTATTCCATATGGAAATCATCAATGAAGAATCAAAATACAACAGTATATTCTCAAGTTGTTTGCTATTGTCACCAGTATTAAAGGGTAATAAATGTGGTTTAGGCCAATGTTAATTCTGGGCAATAGAATTCATTTTATAATACAGATTCTTGAGATGATATAATATCATGATCATTTCCCGAAAAGAAATGGAAAAAAATTAATGTGTTGCAGATTTCTGCATTTTATTATATAGTGTTTTCCTGGTATGGAGTTAACTTTCTCCAGAGCAGCCATCTGCAGCCAGAACAGTGTTGATAACACACCAATTTTGGGCACTGCTGAGAAGTGCTGTCCCTTGAGCCCATTGCCATCCTTCAAAGGGCCAGTGAGGGAGGATTGGTCTAGACTTTGGGATGGAACATAGCCAGGATAACTTACCCAATCTATCAAAAGGGATATTTCATATTGTATAACACTGTGCTCAGGAGTAAAAACTAAGAAGAAGGAGCTGGGAGTGGTCTTTGTCTTTGTCTTCTGAAGCAACTGCTATGCATACTGAAGCCCTACTGCACAGAAAGTGGCTAGATATTGCCTGCTGATGGAAAGTAAAGAATATTTTTTTTTTTTCCTTGCTTTATTTTGTGGTCTTTGCTTTTCTTTAGTAAAATGCCTTTATCTTGACCTGGGAAGGGCTCCTGTTAGCATTCTCAGTGCAGGTGGTTTATGATATATATGTACAAAAAATTGAATATGATTTTTTACGAAAGCTATTAGCCTTTTTTTATGATATTATTAATGATTAATCATGCATGATTTTACTGTTTTAAAGTCATAGAGAACCGCTACTTCTCTGAATTCAAGATTCAGAGCAGGTAGCAAAATGCTTTAAAAATGTATGTTTTATGGAGTAAAGTGCTGTTCCTGAAAGGACCAGCTTTCTGAAAGGGCCAGGGTCACATCTGCATACACAGAAAGGTATGTTGACTGCAGATATTGTTTCTTCATACAGAAAAAGAAGTCTGCCACTGAATTTGTCCTTTAAATCAGATTGGAGTTCACTTTTGTTCAGAGATGTAACAAAGTTCAGATTACCTATAAATTAAAAATAATATATGGTTTATTATTACCTCTCACAAAGGTTTATCTTTGTTTGCCTGCACATTTCCATATTTTGAGTGGTTTGCTTGTGTGTTTTGCTTTATCCTGAACCCACTAGCAGTAATTTAGGGTAGTGGTGCTGTAATGTCATTTAAAGATGCATGTTTTAAGGTGCTGTTCTATCAATTCTTAAGATGTTGTTGACAATAAACTGCATCTACACACCTCAGTTTTCTTACTGCTAATAGCACTATCAAGCAGAACGTTCTTGGTTTGCAGTTTTTACTGCTTTATTATTAATCACTGTTGTGGAGCTTAGCTGACTTATTTCATCATCCATTTCAGTGCAGTTTTACTAGTTTCGCAACATAGAAGATCTGTAATAAAAAGATTGCTTTTTTTCCTAAATAGTAAGCTGTTTTAATTTGAAACTTGATGTGTCAGGTGCTGACTTTAGGATGGTTCTCTTGGCTTTGGTGTCATTGCAGCATTTAAATGATGACTGGAGACATATTCTCTTGATTAGGAAAGACGATTATTTTTAAAATACGACAAAGTTATTGAAATAAGAAGCCACTATAACCCTATATGTCTTTACAAGGAATATGTACTTTCAAGGTCCTGGCATTGCATGTGGGCAGTATTTCTAGCTTACTGTCTGATAAGGATACAGTCTATGATGTTGCTGGATTCAGGTGCTAGACAAGCAGCAACTTTTTGCCTCTTGCATGCTGTCATGTTTGGAAAGCTGACATGGAGCAAAAACGTTAGCTTTTCTAGTCTTTGTGCACAGATTGTAAAAGACTCTTACTTCAGTAAAATCAAGATCTAGGAAAGTGGACATATGAAGAACATAAGTAAATTGACAAATTTTTGAGAGATTAATGTGAGGCTTCTAGCCCCAAATATGAGGGTCAGATCTGTAATATGCATTGTTTGTGTTCTTAGTAGATAGCATCTGTTTTCCAAACATATTTCAAGAAGTCCATAGCATCAGCCAGCTTTCTGAAGGAACTTTTGTCTTCAGATTATTTATTTCCCTGAAAAGAAACACACATCTTCAGAAGAAAAATGATTTGACAAGCAGATGGGGAACCACTATAAAAAAAAAACAAAACACAAAAAACCTGTGTTTTTAGCTGTGGTGTAACCACATAGCAAAGAAAACAAGCGTCATTAGGTATGTAAATATTCTTCAAACAGCTTTCATAGTTTGGTGGGCCTTTAATTCAGCTGATGGCTATGTAATTCTTTGCTCTTTTATCCTCACAACCAGTCAGTTGCCTAGGACTCAAAAAATGTTAACATTGAGAAAGTAAAAAAAAACATAATGAGGAACACCTCTTTTAATTTAAGAATATGTCTGCTAGATTATGTTTTTTCATAAATAGTGTTTTGCTAGGCATAGCATAACTCTAAAAATTCCTGATTATAGTAGGTAAGTATTAGTTTAGCTAAAGAAATTCTTAATGTACCTTCACACTATGCATTTCAAATTTGCCAGATAGTGGGGGAAATTAGATTTTTATTCTTTCATGGTGTTCTTTCTAATTTCACTCACTTTTGCTTGTAACTGGGTTCGTTCAGTGCTGCTTAAGAATGAAGCCATTGTTGTATTGCAGTGTTATTGGATATGAGTGTGTCTCAGTGAATGTTGTCTTCTCTAATAAGACTGTTGGAAATTCTGACGTTTTGTTCCTCAGAAGTTTTTTAAACAATGGTAGTAAGTGAAAGACCGTTTTAAATCCTTCCTGAAAGGCATATCTGACTGTCACTCATGTAGTGTCTGAAACTGAGGCAATGTCTCTTGAGATACATCACTTCAAAGGATGGTTCTGAAATCATTCTCCTCTGTAGGTAAAACTCCTTTAAGGTCTCACTGGTGTGTAGGACAGATTTGTTGGATCTGTGAGCTGGATAAATGGTTAACCAAACTGAAGGTGGTGGTTTGCAGCAGATTTATGCTGCCTTTCTCTGTTTACCTTTTAACTTACAGCATAGAATGGTTTGAGTTGGAAGGGTCCCTAAAGATCACCTAGTTGCAGCACCCTAGACCCCAGACAGAAGCACCTTCCACTGGACCATGTTGCTCAAAGGCTCATCCAGCCTGTCCTTGACCTGTAGGGATGGGGCATCCAGAACTGTGGGCAGTAAGTTACTCTACTTAAATGACTTTGGTTTTGTTTCTGGCAGAACAGGTTACATGCTTCAGGCTTCTCACCTTCCCAGGTTTTCCTCCACCTGGAGGAAATTTTAATCTCATTTCAGAAGTTTTGAGAAAATATCCTCTTTTGACAGTGTAGCAATCTTACCAAAGCTGGTAAAAGAAAGAGGTTAAACTGGCTGTTTCTACATCCATGCTTATTAGATAGTTGTTTTGCATACTTCCTTTCTGTGTCATAGATATAAATGTGATTTATTTGTCTTTCAGGAACACTCCTCATCCATTAATCACTGTTCTAGAAAACAGACCTGATTGCTGGCCAGTTCTGCTACAGCAGATAACCGTATTTTTCCATCAGTGTCCAGAGAGGTAAATGAATGAAAAATTTCAAAAAGCCTAGCAAATGTAGACAGCTGAATCGTATCACTGTAAATGTTTTGTTGAAGGTAAACAAACTGTAAGAATTCTTTCTTTTGTGAAAGATACTTGTAAAATGTAATTATACCATTTCACAATTTAAAATAGTATAAGTAATAATAATTAATTAAATACTGGTATAATAAATTAAAAATCAATTTCATAGCTTTTTGTCAACTCTGTAGATAAATTTTGTATGGGTATAGAATAACTGGTGCAAAATTGATAATATATTTGATTTTTTTTTTAATACACAATTTGTCTTATCAGCTTTGTAAAAATTTTGACTGCTTAGTTATAAAAAGTGAATACATTGCAGCTGTAACTTATCTATACAAAATGATAGGATGATGAAAGAAAAGTGAAGATGATTAAATCACAAGAAAGGATGAAGTCTTGAAAAACAATGTATCTTTCTGATTAAAAAAGATAGAAAAAAATCAGTGACACAGCTGTATTATAAAACATCGTTAAAATGACCAAATACCCAACAGCCAACAATCTCAGCCTTTTCTTCATGCTTACCGCTAAAGAACTTGTCTAATAAAGTTTCAGTGTAAGATAAATCTGTGGCATCCTCAAAGAGAACTGTTTTCAATGATTTTACACCTATATGTATGCTTTTCAGATAAAAATATATTTTTTCCCATTTTCTGAAAGACTAATAACAGAGTAATAGTGCAGAGCTCTGTTCTCTTGCTCTTTATGAAGAACCAAGTTGATTAATTTCTTAAATTTCTGGTGGGATTAGACTACATGATCACAACAGTAAGACTTTCAAGCAAAAGTATATTTTGCTCAATTTAATTAATCACAGTATTTTTAAATGCTGTTAATTCTTTCATTCAGCTGCTAAATCTGAGACTCACATAGAGTCCCTTCAGGTTTAGAAATGATGGAGTGAACAGTGGATTTTTTGCATGTGGCTTCTTTTGAATTAAAGCAGGAGTTTTTCTTAGTGAAAAGGAAGATATGTGGTGTTCCTCTGGGTGTTCCTTATTCAAGGTTTCTGTGGGTAAAGTGCCAGACTGAGAATATAGAATCACAGAATAATTTAGGTTTGCAAATGCCCTGAAGAACATGGAGTCAAGGCGTTAACCTAGTGCTGTCAAGTCCTCCAGTAAACAGTGTCCCTAAGTGTGATGTCAACAAGCTATGTTGATGTAGACCTATTACTGAACTCTTTCTACAGTTTTGCATCAAGATTCAGTCTCGATGCAAAACTGTGGAAACTTGTTTAAAACAGAGTTTTGATTTCCTGTTGATGTTGGATGATAGGAAGGCTCTGCAGAGGGATTTGGACTGATGAACCTATGGCTGAGGCCAGTGGTTTGAAGTTCAACAAGGTTCAACTCCAAATGCCAGGTCCTGCACTGTAGTCACAATTCCATGGAGTGCTACAGGCTGAGGGAAGAGTGGCTGGAAAATTGCACAAAGGAAAAGGACCTGAGGTTACTGGTTGACAGTATCTGAACATGAAGCAGCGTGTGCCCATGTGGCCAAGAAAGCCAATGGCATCCTGGCCTGGATCAGAAATAGTGTGGCCAGCAAGTACAGGACTAGCAAAGTGCCCATGCACTTGGCACTGATACAGCCACTGATACTTGGCTCTGGTACAGCCAAGTGCATTGCATTTCAAACCCTTTATCCAGTTCTGGGCCCCTCATGACATGAGGGGACATAGAGGTGGACACAGAGGGATATGAAGGACATAGAGGTGCTGGAGGAAGTCCAGAGTAGGGCAGTGGAGCTGGTGAAGGGTCTGGAGCACAGATCTGATGAGGAGCAGCTGGGGTGTTTAGCCCAGAGGAAAGGAGACTGAAGGGTGACTTTATCGCTCTCTGCCTGAAAATAGGTTGAAGCCAGGTGGGAATCATCCTGTTCTCCCGAGTAACAAGTGACAGGATGAGAGTGAATAGGCTCAAGTTGTATCAAGGAAGGTTTAGATTAGCTATCAGGAAAAATTTCATCATGGTTTTGTCAAGCATAGTAACAGTCTGCCCAGGGAAGTGATAGAGTCACCATCACTGGAAGTATTCAAAAAGACCTGGAAATGTGGCACTTGACATGGTTGAGCAGTGGGCAAGGCAGTGGTGGTTGGACTTGAACCTAAATAATCCTATGATTCCATATTTGATACTGTATTGGCCATCAGCTTTATTTGATTGTTTTAGTAATGTCAAGGACAACTTATATTCCAAACATGGTCAAGCCAAAAAATTTGTTCTGTGGGAACAAAAATCAAATATTTTACTGAGAAGCCATGTTGGTTAAAACAGTTCCTGTTTCACTTAATTGTATTAAGACCATTCTGCAAAAACTGATAAGTAAAGGCTGTCTTCTTTTTACTGAAATTATGGTTTATGTGTTTTAAAAATATATTTCTGAGTAGTCTTATCCAAATACTTCTTCAGAATGGCACTATAGTCTGTTATGACATTCAGCAAGGAAAGTCACTTTCTTGAATTGATGAGAAAAAACCCAATAAAATTAGGTTGAGTCTTTTAAAAATTGCACTTTGAGGTATGGTTATGATATTGGTGTCATGACAGTACTTAGTTATGGTAAGTCCAAGTTTTTTTGTGAGATTTAGACATGTCCTTCTCAACACCTTTCTGTTAACTGGGTTCTGTGAATTTTTGCAGGTAATGTCAAATTACTTGGGTTTCCTTGTTGTTATGCTTTCAGTAGAAAGCATTCATGGCAAACTTATTTCTTGAATTGCAGGGCAGAGGGTTCATGTGTTCGCATAATGGCTTCATTTCTAAGATACCTGTATTGTGAACCATCCCAGTTACGGGAATATGCTGGACTGCGAATGGGTTTACTAAAGATCTTACTGCAGCCTCATGGGCCAAAGAACATAGAAGCACCCTCCATGCTGGAATGTGAGATCCTTAAACTTCTGTGTGATTTTATTCCACACTTGCAGGTACAGTTGTTGCCTGACCCTACCTTTTACAGACAGCTATCAAAAACAGCGATAGTATTATTATTATTATTGTCTTTAAAGTGTGCAAATACGGCATTCTTTTCCATTTTCTGCAGATGCAATTTATTGATAATATATAAATCTAACAAACTGTCTGTTTCTGGTAGAAGACAAAACTTCATTTGTTCAAATTTGATACACCTGTTATGATAGGAATAGAAATACGTTTACTGTAATTACTTCCATCTAGTTGCCTCAGTAAACATACAGTAAACTTAGAAAGACAGTCATGATAAAATTTTCTTAAATAGCAAGATATTTGTAAAAGCCATACAGTTTTAACTTAAAGTGGATAATATTAAAATTAAACAAACTGCATGAGAAGCATGATCTAAATACTTCTAGATATTCCTTTTTCACTCTTTGTAACAGTGATTAGTGGTTCTGAACACAAAATCTAGTTGTTCTGGAATTATAGTGAAAGTTTTGAAGGTTTTTTTTAAGTTACACAGTGATACATGATAGAAGCTAGGGATTTAATCTCATAGTCCCTTTTGGTTACAGGCCTATGATGTTGGGCAAACTTAAAAACTCTGCTCTTCCTCATGCTTTCCTTTGATACCAGTTAAGCTTCTTTTTTTCTTTTTTTTTCTTTTTTCATTTTTTCTTTTTTCTTATTTCTTTTTTCTTCTTTTTTTCTTCTTCTTTTTTCTTTTTTCTTTTTTCTTTTTTCTTTTTTCTTTTTTCTTTTTTCTTTTTTCTTTTTTCTTTTTTCTTTTTTCTTTTTTCTTTTTTCTTTTTTCTTTTTTCTTTTTTCTTTTTTCCTTCCTCCCTTCCTCCCTCCCTCCTTCCCTCCCTCCCTCCCTCCCTATCTTTTCCTTCTTCTTTTGATATTAGGACAAAGCTTCAGATATATTAGTTGCATATTTCTGCTAGCTCTTTGTACGCTCAGCTACTTTTCACAATCTTTTGTAAAACATATAACTTCTGTTATACATGTTTATCTGGGTTCAGGTCTATTCCGTATGATGATGGGTACATGCTGACCTTTTCTAGTCGCAGAGACATTTCTGATTTTGTCTCAATTTTACCTGAGCTTCAGTATAACATTGTGTTATGAATGTATGACCAAGCTTCAGACTTGAAAACATTTAGCCATAAAAACGGCGCTGAATAAAACTTACAAAATTAGTTATGAACCTTTCTTTCCTTCATACATGTTGGCATTACTTTTTTTTTTTTTTTGACAAGAAATCAGTCACATCTTTTTGAATTTGTATTAATACTTGAACATTTTTGTCTGCCTGAGATACAGCTTCCACAATGGAAGGTACTTCCTTCAAGAAGCCTAGTTGATGGGCTATTTTATAACCTGTCAATTCCTTCCTCTTCTTTCTCTGAACCTCAAGTTGTTCTTATCCTTGCATTTTAGCATAGCTTAATTTAATCCTCTGTGTAATATAAATGCTGGAATATTTCCCTGTCATTTTTTCTGACAGTGTCAAGCAAGCTGTCAGAAGTACAGCTCTTCACTTGTAGACTTTTCTGCTACTCAATTCAGTGACATGAGATTTCTGATTAGAGCAGATTATTTATAGAACAAAAAGGTAATAAAAATCAGGGTTCTATGCTTAACGCTGTCTCCAGAGTTTGGATTGGAACAGTGCATTTATCTGGAAGTAGAATTTTCAAGAACAGAAAACACTATTATCTAACACATGGGGACTTTCTGGAGACAATCTGCTTCTTTAAACCTTTTTAGCAGGCATTCAAATATGTTTGAGTATCACACTCAACTTATAGTTTTTGTGATAGATTGCATGGTGTTCTAGATTCAAGTAACACCACTGCCTTTCTCTTTCGAGACAAATGTTAAAATCCTGGTTATTTTATAAAGGAAGTATTGTAGAGCCAGATGTTTCTGTTATAAGAATATTTACCTGCTTAATGAAATCCCTACTCACTTTTTTGTGTTGTTATGGGAACCCCAAGAGCTAAATTAATTGCTGTTGCTTTGAGTGAAAAGGGAATTTTTCTCAACAGCTACCAAGAAATATTTTAATTCTTTCATATGCTTCTCATTTTACTTCGGAATATCAAATAGCAGTTCATAAGTTGTTTTTTTCGGCGAAGTTAAATAAGGGATTCCTGGCATTAGTTTATACAGATGTTTCTTCAAAGATTTGGTACTATATGCAATAGAAACATAGCAGAATAGAACTAATTGTAACTTCTGCATAGATCGGGAAAGGCAACTAAATCATCATATGTTTTGGGTTTGTTTCATTTTAACCACTTCTCTGCAGCTTAAAGACTTACTGCAAGTTACAGAAGCCTTGTTTTTCCTGCAAGAGCTGTTCCTCAGCCTACTACGCTATCCTTTGTTTTGGGACATTCAGTTATCCCAGCTTAGTCTACAACTGTTATGCTTCTGTGAAGTGTGTTTAAATGTGACAGGAGAATGCTCATCTTTGATCTCCCTAATAGAAGACAACTTTGAGCTCCTAAAAGAGGTAAGAGTATGTGTTAAAAATGTAAAATAGTTTTATTAAATTTAAAGATTATCATGTTTAAGGCAGTAGAGACGCTAATACATGACATTTGCCTGCAGGTGACCATTGTTTATTTCAAAAGTTTCTAATTTTTTTCTCTGGTTGAATGCGTTCAGAAAGTAAAAACTTGGTTTTAAATTAAAATAATTTAATATTAATTAATACTAAATTAATCTTTTAGCACAAAAATTTATTTAAAGTGAGTTACAGCAGTTTGGACATAGTAACTAAATGTTCTAATTAGTTAAAATGCTATTTTCATACAATTATATTCTTCATTGCTCTGTCACTGCATGTACACTTACTGTGATTCATGCAGATAATCTTGCAAAGTTTTGGTCATTTCCTGTTCATTCTGTTTATTGTCACTGAGAAACAGAGGAGACTTGGAACTTTTTTCTTTTTTCCTTGTAGGTATTTCCAGTGGACCAGTATATAATTGGGCTAGCACTTCTACTGCTGCAAATTCCAGAAAGTCAGCAAAAGTCTGTCTTGAGTCTAGGTAAAGCTCTTCTTGTGAAAGAGGAATCCACATTCTTAAAACTATGTCTATGCTTCTTCATATTTATGAAATAAACACAGCATTCCCCTGGAGTTGGATTGGGTGGTGAAATGCGATTTCTTTATAAGCAGAATTTCTCCTAAACTTTAAAAGTAATGGCAGTAAAAATTATTTTTCCTACTACACTGACTTATTCCATCAATTTTGCTGTATTTTAAGCTCCCTGCTGTCTTGGAGCTTATTGGTTTCATTTTTGAGCCAACAGGATATTCTTAGCTGATGCTCATGCATCCCGAGTGTTTTTTTATTACAGGTATTGAGAGCAGGCATGACAATCATGGCAATGTTTAGCCGTGCTTTTGACTTAGAAGTTTTGAGTAGTGTAGTTATTCCAGTAAAAACAAAGGTCCGTGCACCATTTAATTTTTGTATTTTTTGCTGCCATCAAGTACTTTGTTTTAAAAAACAGAAATCTGTATGTCTCTAAAGGAAAAACAACAAAAAATATTTTACTCTTTTTATACAATACATACAGTACTGTACATATACAGTAAATCTGGAGACCTTTTCTTTGCTCAAATGAAGTGTTTCCTAGAAATGCCTGTGTCATGCCTAAGGGTACCAATGTTCATTCCTTTTTTTTTCCTCCTTGACCTTTGTTTTTCCTCATCTTCTCTTTAATAGCCTACAAGCTTCTTTCATGTTCAGAAGCCCAGGACATCTCAACCACAGCCCTTACTCTGGTGATGCCTGTGCTACAGATCTTATCTTCTACAACAGTTGGAGACTGCTTATCAGGGGATGTTTCTGGAACTACTAGGCAGCAGCTGGCTGTAAATCTTTTGGGAATATTAAAGGAGAAAGGTGTGAAAGATAAACAGGAATCGGTAAAGTAATAGAGTTTCTTTCCTCTTTTGGGGGCAGGTAGGGGAGGCATTTAAAATTTTTTCTGCATGAAGCCTAGCTGCTTGGGAAAGACTCTGCTTGTGTGAACTTCTTTGTGCAATATATTTTATGGAAATGCTTGAAAATATGTATAGTCTATAAAACTAGAGCAGTGGTGAAGTGAAAGTTTGTTTCTTTTGCTGGATATTGGTTTTATTTAGCAAATGAGATTTTTTTTTTACTTTTAAGAGACCATATAGATTGAAGAATTCACCTGTATTGCTAAGCAAGTAACAGAAACTTAGCAAAAATCAAGGTTACATATATTTACTCTGTTTCTTTCAAACTTGTTTATTCTCTGCTTCTCTTTTTCCTCCCTGCTGTATGTGACTGTTATGTACCATTCTTTCTGCCTTGGCTGAAGAGAGTTACAGAGCACCTAAGTGTCAGCAAATTTTGTCTCATTTACCTGAATCTTTTTATAGGTTCTGTTGGGCTTTTGTGTGTTTTAGTTATTTGTTTATGTCCCACCTCCCTGCCATCTATTCATTTATCTGCACTGTTCCATGAACAGGTGACAATAAATCTCTTTAATCAAGATGTGTCTGGCAGTGGGGCTAAGCTCCCTTACTGCTTTACACCCCTGTTTTGTGTAGAGAGGGTGTGATGTGACAAGTTGGAGCCAGACATAGTGCCACTTCTGAGTCCAGCCGATTCTCCTTGACCTGGAATCATTCACCTACTTCATCTTCTATTTCTTCAAATCTGAAAAAGCAAGCCTATTTGTGCTCCTAATAGAAAAAAAACCCCACTTTTTTAAAATTCACAAAACCTTAAATTTCATAGTCTTCTCTGAAAGAATAAACAGTAGGATGACAGTGGTTACAGTTAATTGCCTTCTAATGGGACTTTCTGGGTGCCAGCCTGTACAGATGCCAGTGGAGGTTTGTTTCAGTGAAATGTTTTCGTCACATGTCAGTCCTCTATGGTCTGTGTCACTCACACACATTTTGTTTTCTGTTGTGTTTTAGAAACTATTTTAATGTTGTCATAAGACTACTGTGTTATTGTACAACAAGATTACAGTACACTGTGTTACACTGCCTTCCTGTAACAGGACTTGGTTGTCCTAATTCTGGTATTCTCTTTGCTTCAGAAAACATGTGAAAGTTTTTATGTTAAGGGTTTAATCAATTTTTGTTTAATTACTTATTTTGTTACAATGTGAAACAGTTATCATTGCTGAGAATTCCCTAACAGTTTCTACCTTTGTGTCTCCCTAATTCTTGCAGAGTTCATAGCAAGTAGCTTGGCAGATCTTTGATAATTAATGGTTCTTAATGCAAATCAGGCAATCATTTTGCCTGATCATTATTTGTAATAATTATGCCAATAGCCCTTGGTTCTCAACTAGAAGATTTAAAAATGTAGACTCTCTTTAATGGTCCCATAACAGTCAGTGTGTGTTGTAGGATCAGATCAATGCTAGGAGAATAAAATCTTGATTGAATTATCCTTAGACTTGCTTCATATTGGAAATAGACAAGAAAAGAAGTAGTAAAAAGAAAGCAAATACTATGTCCCCAGTGAGGAAGCTTTAAGCAAGTGTATATAAGAGCAAACATGGTTATATTTTAGTAGAATCACAGAACAGCCCAGGCTGCAAGATCATCTGGTCTAGCCTTTCATAGGAAAGGGACCCGAGATAAGATTATTCAGTATCCTATCCAATCACACGTTGATAATATCCAGTGATGGGGACTATACCATGTCTCTGGAGAGGTTGTTCCAGTGAATGATGTTTGCACTATCAAAAATGTCTTGCTTGTAATGTTATCCCTCACCTTCTCCCAGGTATCTTGTATCCATTGCCATTTGTATTCTCCATGTGGTTCTTTGTGAAGGGAAAGCTTCTCTTCTCTTAATAACTGTCCTTTAAGTACTGGAAAATAATGACATCCCCCTTGAGCCTTCACTTCTTCGTTAGTCTTCATTTCTTTTCACTTCAGGGTGAAAAGCCCTGACTTGTGGCACTCCTTTGACCCATCTTAAGTCCATCCACATCTGTTTTGAAACTGTGGGGGCCTGAACTGGACACACCACTCCATGTGCAGTGTGACAAGTGCTGGTGAAGAGGGATGGCCACATCTCTCTCTGTTATCAGTGCCCCATGGATGCAGCTCAGGATCCACTTTGCCTCAGTAGCTGCAGCAGTGCACTGCTGACCTGGTGTCTGTGTGTTGTCCGCTGAAACCCTCAGGCATCTCTTGGCAAGGCTGTTCCACAGCTCTTGGGTCCTAGCCTGGCCAGGCTCTTTGGTTTTGTGCTCCCAGGTGCAGGACTCTGCACTTCCCTTGGTTGAACTTTACACAGTTCTTGTGGCCCAGTCTTCCAGCCTGCTCATATCTCTGCAAGGTGGCTCTCCCTGCTGATGCATCCCTCTCAACTGACATCAGTTTAGTGACACAGCAAATGTGGTGAGGGTGCTTTTGGTCCTATTATCCAGATAATTGATGGAGATGTTACAATGTGGAGCCCAGTACTGATCCCTGGGGGGCCCGAGCTGGGATAGGCTGCCAGCCTCAATACAAACATGTGTATCAGGAGAAAAGGAGTTATTGAGAAGGAGCATTATCAGTAGTTTTTCCCTGTCCTGTCTAGTAATGGGCCTATGTCTTCCCCAGGATTCTGCTTAACTGCTTATGTATCTGATCAGCCATTTCTTCTTTTTGATATCACTGGCCAGTTCCAGTTCCAGCTGAATCCTGACCTTCATGTGTACCACATAAAGGTGATAAATCCTAGCAAGGATCACCTGCAAATCCTAGTAAAGATCTTGTAGTCTCCAGTGGGTATTTGGCCACCTTTCCATTGAGAGTGTGCTTCTTTTTTGCTTTTAACAGCATTCAAAAGTTAAATGTCCTTCAATGGTATTTTTTTTCTTTTGCATTGTTGGTAGTGGGGAGCATTTCTACCTTCCATGCCATGATTTGGAAGTTAGGATGGGGCTATGCCTTCATGTATGCTTTGCCATTGAGGGATTTTATATGTGTATCTATATGTGTATATCTGTATCTGTATGTATATAGACACACAACCCTCTATATATATTTGTGTTAGTAGACTGAAATTCTGTACTTAGCTTGCTTGACTAGAGTGCAGCAATAAAATAAAATTGTGATCATAGCCTCCCAATAAAGGGAGAAGGGAGGGAGTACAATTACGTAGCAAAACCTTTTGGGAATGTAATGTGGAATGGGAAATACCAATATAATATTTCAGACTCTACCAATTTTAGCAGTTTTTCTCAGGCACCTAAAAAATATAAAAACCGAAAAAAAATGAGAACACTGCTACCACAGGCACAAAAAAAATCCCACAAACAAAGAGAAACTTTGTTTCTCTCCTCCCAAAGAGAATTCCAAACAGCAGAAAACCATTCGTAGTCTGCTCTTGATATCAAGACCTGTTATCTTCTACAGGCAGGCAAATAAACAGTACATCTTATGGATCCTGGAACTCTTACTAGACCTCTGTATGTCCTTGGATAAAGTTTAAATACGTTTTTCAATAAATGACATTATCATAGCTGTACTCAAAAGAGATTTTTGGCTCCAAGCAATCTTGCCAGCCAGAGGAGATAACACTTTAGATTGCTGATTTTTCACATACATTAGTTGTAATGTGTAAGTAATGGAATAAGATAATTTTAATGTAATTTTAAAAAAGTAAACTAAAATTCAAGGGCATCCTACCTTCCATTTGCCAAAATAAATTTATACTGAGTCAAACAGTGTGATTAAAATGAAATTCTGCAGTTTTAATTAGAACAGCTTTTACCACTCAAAAGTCTTTTTTTTTTTCCCTGGTTATTAAAGCTGAGTGGGCCCATGCCTTTTGTATTCTGAATTCCATTTTCAATGTTCATTTGGAGATCTCTTCTCAAATACTTTTTTCACCTTATCTTTGTATAAATGTTCTTCACCTGATTACTGCCTGCTAACTACTTTCTTGATAATGTAAAGATATTTTCTAAGGAAGCAAATAATTAGTGGGAAGGAGATGTCATGTCTTGTATTAAGCTTTCCTGTTTAATTAAAAACTTTGAACTTTATTTTACAGGAGCTTTAAAATATATTACCCTTATATAAAAATCTGACTTAAAATAATTCCTCATTTGTATTTTACACCTCTCCTGCTACTAAATCTTTAATGACTGCAATTGTTTCTGAAAAGGTTATATTTCTGTTAGAAGAAATCTATGGAGCAGTGAGGGAAGATGCTGGAAAATCCTTTTAACTTCACCATGATAGTATATTATCCCTATATTCCTGATTATTGCCAATTTCCTACCCTACAGTGCTTAGTACAAATGCCAGAAGTTAATGTGGCCTTGTCTTAACTCCCTGTGAGTGTGATTAATAAGTCATGTTCCACTAATACTTCCTTATTTATTTGTGTTAGTGATTACTATGTGCTAGCTTCGAGAACAAGGGTTGTGTGTCAGACCAAAGAATGATGAGAGAAATTCATAATGACTTGGTGACATATTTGAGGTACTCTCAAGGAGAAAAGATTCACCAGAAGATCGGGAACCGTATCCAAATAGATCCATGGAAATAGTTAACATGTAGATGTATTCATAAATGGAATGTATATGTATTTGTTTCAGAAATATAGCCCAGTCTGTTAGGTTACTGGGCATGAATGCTTTGAGGAGAATTCCCTATGCCTCCAGGAATGTGATTAAAGTAATGTCAGCTTTCTAACCTAAAAAATTGGATTGAGAGTTTTAGTTCCCTGTTTTTGGTGGCACAACTGTAGAACATTTTGTTTTGAGAAGCAAAGCATTTCTTAAACAAAAAATGAAAAGTCAGGTTAACTTAAACCTGTGGTATTAAGTATTATTAAGAGTTAAGACAGATTTAAAAATAATACAGATGATAGTTGAAATTCTGGGATTGTCCGGTCATTGTCAGAAATGTAAGTTTTTTACATACTTGAGAATTACAGTGCCCATTTTAGTGGGCAAGTAGTACAGCAGTTACAATCAAGAACAGGAGTGATGGATGTCAGACAAAATGGGAACTTTTGAGCAGGGAGTTATTAACCCATTGAAACATCTGTAGTGCAAGAATTCGTATAAAAGATTTTGAAAAAATATATCACAGTATATTATTTATATTTATTGCATTGGGACCATAAAAAATGTTTTGGATGTTATGATTGTTCTTTCATGGTATCTTATTTGTTTGAGACTTTGATTTGTTTCACTTGTTCTCAGGTGCTCTGCAAACTCCTTTGCCCCATAACCAGCTCTTACAGTTCACTGTATACAACCTGGAAGATCATGGAGCTCATGAAGGAGAAGTCTGCAGTTACTAAGTGGTTATCTTCAGTGAAGTCACTACTACCTGTTAGCACTCAAGTACCTGCCCATGTTTTTCTTTTGTTGGCTTATCTGCTGATTCAAGAAAATGGAGATAGTCTTCGTGATGTACTCCAGGCTACAACAGAAATAGCCAAGGCTGATTGTTCTCAGGTAAAGATTTATTTTTAGTGGTTTGGGATTTTTCTCAGGAGTTGTGTTGGATTTTGAAGCCTGAGAGGGGCAAGTCTGCCGCAGCTTCATGATGCTAGGTCCAACAAGTGACTTAGGAAGCAGACTGGCAAATTTGTTAGTATTATCCAGGAAGCATGAAAATACAACATGAGGAAGCTGAAAAGGAGCTACCAAATAATTTCTAACTTCTGATGACCTTATGAATTATTCTCTATGTTCTTTTGTGGTTACTGGAAGACTGACAAGTCCCTTGTGACACCTTTATTGATGTTTTTTAGAAATATGTGCATAGTCTGTCTACTTCACTACTGAATTCAAGCTTGAATTATACAGGATGCATAAATTTACCTCAGTAATCTGGAAAGAGGAAGGGGTTTATCTGGAAACAGCAATGTAATGGAGGAAGGCATTGTGCAGAAATAACCATAACTTACTTGTAAAATAGGCAAGAAAGAAGTGTTGATTCAGCTTTAATTTATGCCATAAAATATGAGCTTTATTTTCTTTGGTGTTTTTTAATGGCTTTCTTCTCAAAGAGTACATGTTCTACAGCACAAGAGTTTAAAAAGGTTACAATTTTGACTGTATTATTTAAGTACATGTTGGAAATCTGGTAGCAAAAAAAATCTTATCTCCAGAAAAACCAAAATCCTTTAAGAAATAGGCAGGTTAAAAGTGGAATGTTTTTTCCAGAAAATAACACTTTTTACTTCATACAAGCCATTTAGACCTCTTGAGAGGAAGGGTCAATGAAAAGGGAAAGTATGTAAAATTTAGAGGTCATGAAAACTGTGATCTGATTATGACAATGTGTTCCTAAGCCAGGAGTCAGAAATGAGTTTTCCAGATACATTTCCTCATGTAACTGAGACAGGTTTTTGAGGAAAGACATTGACACTAAGCTTAAGGAAACTTACAGATGCTTTGTTGACCTATTTTTTTTTTTTTTTTTTTTGCAAAGTAGTTATTAAAACTTCAGTTTCTCACTTAAGTAGAAAGCACCTAACTGTGCTCAAAGGTCAGGAGTAAGCAAAATGAATTGCACTTCTGTGTTAAAGCAAAGCTGAGGTGACGTAGAACCACCTGGGTACCTCTTCTTTAACTTAGTTTTTTTCTTGAAAATGTTTCTGTAAGTCAGCTTTCAAAGATATTAGAAGTGGTACACCTCAACTGTGAGTAGCTTGACATGTCCACTAAATAGTTTGTAACCAGGGATCCAGGTCCCAGTCCTTGTAAATTAATTATTCTCTAGGAAAAAGGTAAGTAAGACATACATCTGCCCTGTTGTGGAAACCTTGCTTTGACTTCTGATCCAAGCTGCTGCAAGGCAGTTTTCTTCTTGTGCCTAGCTAGCTGTGTAAAAATTACAAAGATAACTCCAGATGCTCTGGGATTGGGTTTCGGGTTTTGTGGACTATATCTAACCTGTTTTGTTGCATTGGGTCTTTGAGTTGGATGATGAATCAGTGGCATATTACGGGAAAGGGAGGAATAATGCTTTGTTTATTAACTATTTGATATAGTCGTTCAAAATGCAGTTTAACAGTGATAGAAGAAAAGCAATAACTTGTTGAAAAAGTACCACTGAAGTAATCTGGTACCTGAACAGAATGGCCTGAAGCCTGACTGTAGGGAATGACTGTTGTGAATATAGTTAGATTAATCTAAAGTAGCTCCACTGACTTTAAATGAACAGGCTTAGAGACAAATCAAAGAGCAAGTCAGCAGAATTACAGAAGCTTTAGACAGATATAGGGAGAGTGATTTAACCTGAAGCTATTCATGTTTAGCATTATGTGAATGGGTTTTTCTGCTTTGTTTATTATTATTTTAAGCTGAAGGTTTTGTTCACCAATACAATGAACAAAAGTAAGATTAATTGACATATCCTATTGAGCTAACTATTGTGGTCAGACTATTTTAGAATTAAGAAACCTTCCTTAGAATTAAGGACCTTCATGAAAAAGTCCTCCCTGGCACTGGGAAGCATGGCTTGTGTCCAAAGGCAATGAGAAGATGAAGTTCAGACTTCATAATATTTTTTGTTTCCCCACCAATCAGCAGAAGTCCGTGTGAATTAGAAACTATTGCAAAAATACAGAACTCAACCTGATTTATTGATACTTTCTTACTGGTTGACATTTTGTCAATTTATAAGGCATGTAGATGGAGAGCTTTTAAATTTTAAAATTACTGTGGCTTTAAAATACTTTTCTGCAAAATATGTGATGTAATCAGATATCTTTGTCATAGTATCATATAAAGCAGTCAGTATAACTGGTAATATAGCAGATGTTTTCCTGAGTAGTATTTGAAAATTTGATATGGGAAAAATAATGTGTGTCATTGGGGTGATGTTTCTGTTCCTCATCCTCAATTAACTGCAACCAAGGACACCATATTCTCCAGTTAGCAATTTAATGCATTTCTATCTTTTAAAAGATGTATTTTACTCCAAAATGTTTTAATGCTTTGAAATTTGAACTTATTGTCTGTCTTCTTTGAACTTGGCATCACCTGGCATCTGTCTTGTCTCTGACAAGTTATTTTAATTCTGAGTCTACTTAATGGCTCCATAGAGATTATTACAGTGCAGCACTGCACTGAAAGATTATCACATTGTTTCTTGTAGGTTCATTGCTCTCGCTAAGGCAGAAGAATTACTGTAGAACTTGTCTCATCTTTCTCTTGCAATAACAGTACAGCAGGAGAAAGCATTGAAGTTCCTGCATGGAGGATATAACTGGAGGATATTACTTTAATACAGTCAGCAGTATGATGGCAACTAACACTAACATACTGATGGCAGAGTTATACTTCAGAAATTGCTATGTTTGGTTCTGTGTTTTATTCACCACAGAAGTAAATGGTGCTGTATAAAATATGGTGGAAGTAAGTGGTTGGAATGTAAGTTAAGAAAGTGAAAAACCCATCATAACAAACTTGTTAGACATTTTGAGTCTTCAGTTCCTTCCTTAGGGTATTTTCTGAAGGATGCAGTGGAAAGTGGCATGTAGCATAGTAGTTAGAAGGCTGTTCTGAAGAAGAAGGAAGTCAGAAGACAGGTATGGGAAGAAGAAAACAAAAAGTGGCTGTTAAGCCCAATCTTATTTTTAGACAGTCACATCTGTATCAACTTGACTCTGTTCCTTTGGTGTGAGTGGCACTATAACACTCAGTTTACAGCCAGATATTTGTAACAGGTATATTCTGAATTCTTTGAATCATGTCCAAATCAAAGTAAACATCAGCTAGAAGTTTACTGGCTACTACTTCAGAACTTAATGTTGCAGAAGTTAAATGAATAAAGGCTAAAATTAAGAAGTGTCTCCTTTGGAGCCACTGTGAATTACCTGTATTCCAGCAGAGTATATAATGCTGAGATGTGGTGAAGGTCATAGCATAAAAAGAATTGTATGATGGATTTTTTGTTATTGGTTGTTTGGTTTTTTTAGTGATCTAGATAGTCACAGAATTCTGCTGCTAGAGAAATTCTATTACTTTGTTGTTCACAAAGGGGCACAATGGTCATAGCTGTGGATATTGAATTGAAAAGCCACAGGTGATTCCTGTGCAAAATCTAGTTGAAGAATTGTGTTTCAAAACAAAATGGAGTCAGAAAGAGATTGCTTTCGTGTTTATTCCAACTCTTCACAGAGTTCACTAACAGTAGCTCCTGTTTTCACACTGAATGTTGTTTTTATAAGGAGTCTATTATCTAAACTGGTGGAGCACTTAAAAAACATCACTAGGTTTAATTATTATACCATAATAGCTCTTGCAAACATTGTTCTGGTTATGTTTTATTTTTGTTTCTTTTTTTTTTCCCCCTTATCCTCTCCATGAAGGGAGGCTACAGAGTGTTTCTCAACATGTATCTCTTCTTTCCCCACTGAGCAAAAGCCTTTTTATAAAGCAAGGTAATGGTTTTAGCTGAAGCATTCTGGGATAGTGGTTCTAGACTTTCCCTATGGTTTAAAGCCCAGAAAAATTTTGTAAAGGCTGAGAAATGAAGGGTAGTACATGGGCTGTTAGGCTTTCAGAAGTAAAATCTCTGCACAGGCAGCAGAGGCACATGAAGGACTTAATTGATCTAATTGGATGAATTGTCTTGTGCAGAAATTGTTATTACACTCTATGAAACCCTTGCTGTGCTGCAAAGAGAAGAAATTAAATTATCTGACTAAGTCACTGGTGGATATAGCACAAGATCTATTACTGTTATTTGAGGATTGTGAGTCACAGAGGACATGCATTCTTTATGGTCTTTCAGCTGCTAGAACGAACCATTTTAGTGGTAAATGACATCTTCTGGGAAGTTCATCTGAAGATACATTATTTTTTAGTTCTTTGAGGTTTGGGAGTGCATTAATACCCAAAAATGTAAAATAAGTTTTTATTCATGTAGAAAACGTGTTTAAGAACATACTGAACAAAATTTGTCTTGTTCAGGTAGTGCCTGATGGTTTTTTTTGTTAGATTCATTATGCAAACTTTAGTGAGTAGCAGTAGGGAAAGAATCATGTCATAGTCCTATCTTGTGAACAGACTCTTCATGATGCTAATTTATTGACTGGGATCCTGCTAGAGTACATGAAACTTTAGAAAACCTAGCTTGTGTTTCATTTTTGAGAGAAATTTATTTTATAGTTTTATGAAGAGAAACCTAGCTACCTTTATGCACTTATCTGAAGAACTTGTTTCTTCATTTCTCTGAATTGCCTGTAGTTTTGTCTTGTTCATTGAAGCAAGAAATGCCTAAGTACTGTATGCTTTCAGAAATCTTCCCATTTCATTGTCTTGCCTACTGGACAGCTAGGTTGATGATTGATCTACCAAAATTCAGCCCAGAAATGGAACCTGCTCTTCTCTCTTAGCTGATGCTTTTTGAAAAAGAACAGTAGTCCCGTAGCTCAGGAAAAAGCAGTTATGCCACCAAATGGCAGAGAATGCTTCTCAGGTATATTTATTAAATAATATAATTTTGGTTTACATGTTTAATTTTATTTTAAAAGGGAAAATTATTGAGAAATCTTAACATTTTTATGATTCAAATTAATTTTAAAACCAAAAAATATTATGTCAAAACCCTTCAGATTCCTAAAGGCAGTTGTGACTTAACTTCTGCATCCTCTGGTACCAGTGTTGACAGGCAGCAGGCCTCCCATTCTGAAGCTGGTTCCTCTTGCTATTGAGTAAGAAATGACACAGACTCACCAGAAGGCTGGTTTGCACAGCAGCCACTTTGATATGAAAATTCTCTCTTTTTATAGACTGTTCTGATACATATAGACCAGATTGGTCAATCAATATATTTCACCTGATTGGTTAATTAACAAAAACACCTTTCTTATAAATAATCTTTGAGAAAAACAGGAAAACAGAGAGTAGGAAAAACACCACTTGCAGGGTGTTTACAATAACAAGCTATCATAATTTCTCTACAGCTCTCTAGAGTCTCACAAGGCAGCCATGAGAAAACTTACCTGGTTTTCTCACTCTCTGACCTGGCTGTCACATCCACAGGATCCTACCTACTGGGAGCTAATGAATTGTCATATCAGCTTTGTGGAGCTGTTATGCCCTTGATGAAGATGTAGCATAAATTTAATATTGAAATTAATCCCAGCATTGTTTTGTCTATTATATGAGGTAGGTGGAGATGAGAGCAGCTTTGCTGTACTGGAACATTTTGGTGTTTTTCCTAATCTTACATTTGAAATATACTGGACAAAACAGACTGTAAAGGATAAGACTTTTAAAGAAGTCTCTAACTGTCTTAACGGTAGCACATGCATAAGCATTTCTTGAGAATTTTGTAGATCAAACTTAGGATCTGTTTACTAGATGGTAGCATAAAAGCAATTGTAGAACTTTGATTTAATATGTGTTTACTGTAGAATAAACTTCATAACAAGGTAATAAATGTAGACACGGGACTTGAAATGAGCTTCCCATCACAGCTGATGAAAGCTGGGCTTAAGCAGAATGACTTTAGAGGTTTGAATGTTATTACAACTAAGGATTATGAATATCTTTTTTTTTAATGTCATTTGGTCTCACTGCTGATGTGTAGTCCAGTGTCGCTACAACTGAGAAAAATAAGGAAGTAGTGTATTGACTAGACTGAGTTGCCTAAGAACCTGCCTCTGGCAAGAGAAAGGGGTAATAGGGAAGAGATGGGAAGTAAGCGACTTAGGTAAGGTTATTGATCATTATAATGACTTATCTGTCATCTCTACTGCTGTCTTATATAACCTATTTGCCCAGCACAGCATTTATCAGGGATGGATCTTATTTAAAGAATTGACAAAATCCTCTTATCTTCTGAGCTGAGAGCCTTCCAGTTATTCTGCTACATATGAAACTTTCTGGATCATTTTATTAGAAGACATTTCTTCCCTATTAACATGTTAACAGTTGCATGAAAAGCTTATGTATCAGTGAATCAGTGGAGGAGCATGTGTGACCTCCCAGAGAATTTTGAATCTTAACATGGTGATGCAGGTTGCTGTGTTAGCAGCTCTCTGGAAGTTTTGTACCATATAGTAAGAATGTAATAAATTATATTGTATTATGTGACAGGTTTCTCATATATGCAGGCAGGAAAAAAATGCATATAAGATATGCTTTTCTAATATATTGTGACAAGTCTATTGTCTTTTCTAAGGTGTCATATTGGCAAATTTGGCAAATTCCGATTTATTTCCTGCATTTGTTCTATTTTAGGTCCCAAATCTGATCCCTGTTCTGATATTTAAATTGGGAAGACCTTTGGAGCCTGCACTTTACAGGGAGATATTGTATACTTTGCCTACACTTGGTGTACATAAGGTCAGAATGAAAGGTTTTTAGTAAAATGAAAACTATCAATAAAAGGTCATGTATTTATAAAAACTATTTAGGCTGAGCAATGTATATCTTGCTTAACTGATTTTTAAGTGTCTGCATTACTTTGTAACATTTTGGATGGGATATGATATTTGCTTTAAAGTTAAATGTACGTTACACTTTACTTTCTACCATGTATGATCATTATATATGTCATGAGAGGATGCTCTTGGACTTGTTATTTGCTAAAGTTTTTTGGAAAATGACTTTCAGTTTATTTCTGGTATTGCAGTTGGATGGTTTTGTACTTGGTTGTAAAATAATGATTTGTAGGTTACTCTTTGTCCTTAAAACATATACAATAACAAACTTGGTTAAAATTTTCTTTCAGGTTTGTGTAGCTCAGATTCTACGTGCCATACACATGCTGGGGAGCACAGCTAAGCTCAGAGCAATTGCCTCACGGCTGATGACATCATTATGGGAAAGACAGGTTAGAAACTTCTTGTAGTGCCACTATAATAAATCCAGTTGAAAAGCTTCATTACTGTTAACCAAGGAAGAAAGTAATTGTAGAACATTGCTGTAGTAGTATGTCGCTATCAGCACTATGAAGTAAATAGTGTTAATAGTGTCTGTACTGATCTTCTAGTAGAATATTTAAATAGTATGTCTTTAATGAAATTTTATTTAATTTCATGACATCTCAAACTGCGATTAGAAAAAATTGCTTGAAGGATATCTTTCTGCTTTTCATTATATGCAAGTAAAAACATGATCTTAGTGTTGTGGTTTAACCCCAGCCAGCAACCAAGTACCACACAGCCACTCACTCACACCTCTACCACCAGTAAAGACTAGGGAGAAAAATCAGAAGGGTGAAAGGAAGAAAACTGGTGGGCTGAGATAGACATTTAATAGTGAAAGCAAAAGCTGTGCACACAAGCAAAACAAAACAGGGAATTAATTCAATGCTTTCCAGACAGGTGTTTAGCCATCTCCAGGAGAGAGATTGCATGTAGTGGTGGCTTGAGAAGACAAATGTCCTCACTTCAAATGTCTCTCCCTTCCTCTTTCTTCCCTCCATTTTATATCCTGAGCATGATGTCATATGGTCTGGAATATCCCTCTAATCAGTTTGGGTCACTCATCCTGGCTGTGTCTCGTCCCAACCGCTGTAGCATCGCCAACTTCCTCCCCAGCATGAAAAGCAGAAAAGGCCTTGGCTGTGTGTAAGCCCTGCTCAGCAATAACAAAAACATCTCTGTATTGTCAACCCTGTGTTCAGAAGAAATCCAAAACACAGCTTCATGCCAGCCACTGTGAGAGAAGAGAATTAAGAGAATTAACCCTATCCCAAAGAGAATTAACTCTATCCTAGACAAAATCAGCACAAGTTATGTGCAATAATTTGCTTCTGATTTTTTAAAAGATGCAATAGAGACCTGGTCTGCAAAAGCCAGTTTGATCTCAATGTAGCATTAGAGACAAATAATGAAAAAAAGCAAAATATGGTATGCAATAATAAAAATCAAAGTGGTATGCAGAAGTATACAGAAGTGCTACCAATTGAAAATCCAGTAATGATTTTAAAGGTGTGATGATCATTTGTAATGAAATCTTTTCTAGGACCGAATTTATCCAGAATTGCAGAAGTTCTTGGCAATGTCTGATATGCCCTCTGTGTCTGTTGACAAAGATGCTCAATGGGAAAAGCTGATTGCTAAAGCTGCTTGTATAAGAGATATATGTAGGATGAGGTAAGTGCAAGCATTACCTATCATATATCTTTGTAAAGGAAAAGAGTTGTTTTCAGAAAAGCTGCATCATTATTTTTCTTATTCTGTTACATTAATTGTGAGTAATATTTTTCTAGTTGAGACACTGATTCAGCCATTGCTAATCTGAGCAGCTACAAAGTTTGGGGTTTTCTATTATGGCTAATGGAACACACATATAAGTGCTGTTAAAATTAAATGATCTTCATCCTGGAACAAAAGATGCATCCTATGCTGGTCCAGGGTAGAAACTTCAGGCATAACACTCCCAGATTAGCAAAAGGAAGAGATGAAAAATAGAAGTAAGGACTAATTGTCTCTCTTTTGATCTGTTTAAAGAAAGATAGAATTTATTTTCTGAAAACCATATTTTGTCACGTGTATTTTTTTGGGCTTAACTTAGGTATAATGCCACAGAACCCTGCTGTGCAGGTCTAACTGGATAATACACTGAACCTTTCCAGCTCTAACAATTCATGAATATCAGTACTTGATAATAATTTACAGCTCCTTAAAGAGTATTTTTAAGTGCATTAGTATTTCCTGTAAGGTTTTATGTGCACCACATCATCATCTCTGTTTGTCACCTATCTTGGGTTCTAGTTTTCACTTTCCTGTTTGAAGGTCAGCTACTAACAGCTGACAAGATTCAAGTAACTTTTAAGTATCATTTAAAAAGAAGTTCCTAAAAAATACCTTTTCCTTTACCTCTTCGACTTTTCCAATAATATTTTTCACTTTAAAAATGAAAAGCAAGAGAGAAATCTCAAAGCACCTGTAGTATTCCTTTTGCCAGTTAAGTGGAGTTCAGGTGTATGCATATTCTTCATGCATTTAGAAATTACTTTGAAGAAAGTGTGAACAAATAGATAAGTCACAATTTACCATGCTTATAAATCACCTACCAGATAACATTTACCAGAATCTCTTACAGAGAATGTATGAGGAACTGTTGAACACCTTGCCCCCCACAACGCGATAAAACTGAATGGATAGTTAAAAGACTGGAAAGTTAAAGCAGCCCATACAGTCACTGAGGGAAAGAGAAGTGGCATTGCAGCAGGGGAAAAAAACCAAGGGAAAACATATCTGTCTGATGTAAAAAGGACAGAAAACATTTGGTGCCAGAATCTCCACCAATACACAGTAGGGACTACTTGCAGGAGATTGCAACAAAGAATCATAAAATAGTGCATTTGGACTTTCATTCTCTATCCCTTCGTGAATGATGTAATCTTTAGTGAACACAACATGCCTAAGCAAAACCTTCTACAACTTTACATTCAGTGATCTTTTATTTGGAACTTGATGCCTGCTGATTTAATTCCCCATGTCACTCAGCCTTTAGAGTGCTCTGTCATATCCTCCTTGTATGGTTTTTTTTGTGTGTGAGTGTATGTGAATTCCCAGTTCTAGACAGTTTTAGTTGTCACTTAAATAAAACTAGCACTTAATGGATTTTTGAGTATAAATTATAATTTGTGTGTATGTGTGAATATTGCCTTCTATTTTCATGGTTTTTTTCCTTTAGACCATACCAGCATGGAGCAGACATGTTGGCTGCAATTTCTCAGGTATTAAATGAATGCACAAAACCTGATCAGGCTTCACCCGCTGCCATAGTATTACAGGGTCTACAGGCACTTTGTGAGGCTGAGGTAAGAATAAATTGGCTTGTCCTTGTGTTTTGAATTTTGCTCATGGTTCATGTAGTTTTTCCCGGCTGGCTCTTTTTTAAGAGTACATTGAGTTGCTGCAGTATTTCTTTTTCTTCTGACAAATTTAATTCCCCTCCTCCAACATAAGTTAATAGTTCCTGGGAAATTGTATTGTGATCTCCCACCACAGCAGATCAGCCCTTCAGTGCATGAGCTGAAATTTTAAATCAGCTTTGCAGTTTATTGCAAAGACATCATTCTGTGCATCTTTCCTTGAGATTTGAAAAAGAAGACTGTTTGGTACATAATTCTGATTGGCTGAAAGGCACTTAAATAATGTAATTTTTGTATTTTCTTTACTAGCCTGCCCTGCTGTGTCTCATTCATAGAGTGTACCAGATAGGGAGTGAAATCACTAGAGCTGGGAGGCTTCTCTTTTACTATAATGCGTTCATTGCTTACTGATGAAGAGGGCAGGTAAGCTACGGGACAAGCTGCCCAGAGAGACTGTGCTGTGTTCTTCCCTGGAGATTTTCTCATTTCTTTTGGATACAACCATGAGCAACTGGATTTGATCTCATTGTAACCATGCTTTGAGCAGGAGGCTGGGCTGGAAATATTGTGAAGTCCCTTTGAACCCAAATAGTGATGCTACGATATCTCTAATCTTGAAGACAAGGCTCTTTGTTTCCACATCCCAGATGGTGATATCCTGTTGTGACTCAGGCGTAGACATGCTGTGAATCTGCTGCTGAAAACTGTACTATGCAGGCCATCAGAGTAGTGAACTAATTATATCCTGCAGGAATATTTGATTACCCATTCTCTTCCAAACAGCAATTTTATGTTTATCCACTGCACTAATTCCAGCCATTGCCACATTATTTGAAATCGCTGAGCAGTTCAAGAACAATATGGTGAATCATCCACAGATATTTGTAGTCAATATAATTAAAAATCGTCAGACAGTAGCTGCTAAGAAACAATATATTTAGGGTAATTTTTTGTTTGCCTTTGCTGTGAAGTTTGGCTCTTCTTAAGGTCATGTAGAGTCTTTGAATGCTGGCCTTGGTATTGGATCAGTGTTTTCCCAGGCTGGATTATATTTAGACTTTGTCTTGCAAAGAAGTAAGAGTTAGGTATATGATAAATTTCACATCCTACTATAATAGCCTCATTTGAGAACAGATGTATAGTGTACCACTGTTGAGGACTGGAAGGCTAAGACTACTCAAAATGGAAGGAAAGAAGAAAGGAAGGAGAGATGGATAAACTTTATGGATATTACCAGTTTTCCCTGTCCAAATTCTATTTGCCTTATTTCCCTAACTACAGTGTAATGTTCTGGGAGGCCTAATCTACCACCTAGCTATTCTGAAACTTTAACAGGGAATTCTCTTGTGGTTTGGCAAGCTGGGTAATCATTTGGGTTAAGTAATTTAATCTGTCTCTTATTTATTGTTTAGACTATAGTTTGCAGTGCAAAAAGGACATAATCATAGACATTGGTTTTGTTTTGGTGTTTTCTGTCTTTGCCACTAACTTAAGGGAAACGGATATAGCATCCAAGCTTTTCGATGTGCAGTTGCTTAGATGTAGGATTTTAGAGGGCAGCGAACTTTAAGTCATGTTCTGAACCAGAATAATAAATTATGTTTTCATATGTTTAGTGTTGACTCAGTTGATAATTGAACCCTATACATCATGTGGCTTTGTCAAGGTTGAGTTCTGAGAGTCTCAGAAATGCTCCTTTGTTAAAGTAATGCAATAACAAAATTTGCTATAACATTGGTTTCTTTTTCTTGTTGATTCTTGTGTAAGAATGGTTATCCATTCGACTGACTGCAGTAATTGTTTTGTATAAAGACAGTGACTTCATTCAAAGTGCATCCTATATGAATAGTGTTAAGAGTATAAGCTTAGCTTAGCTTTTGCAGGACTTGAAAGAAGGTCTTGCTGTTTCCGCCCCCCTCTTTGTTTTTGGTAGGTGTAACATAAGCTCATTAGTGAATAATGCACAATGACTTGAATATCAAAAATGGAGAAAAATCACGCAGTTCTTGCCAGATTGCATTTCCTCTTTTTCGGCATGTAATTTTTTTTCCCCCAGCGATTTCAACAGAAGCTAGTGTACTTCATTTGAAGCTATACTGGCATCTAATCTATTTCATGTATCAAGTACAATATACAAGCCAAGAAACATTCAAAAATAAAATTTCTAAGCATAGTGTTTAAATTCCCTTTCCATTGAAATGTTGCTGTTCTTTGTTTTTCTCCTAAGATTTCTCACCCTTTTAGGGCCATGGGTAACCTGAAGCAGAAGTGCTTTGTCTTTCCTCAGCATCTGTAAAATTTAGATTTTATTTTTTTCCCATCTAGTAGTCAGTTTTGTGGAGTGGCAAGCTTGCTATTTTAAAATCAGTTTTGAAATTACAAGAAAAGATAAACTTGAATCAAAATGTATTGTACCAAAAGCACTGTGGGATTGTTAATGTCTCCAGATAACAATGATATGTTAATTTGAACAAACCGACATGAAAAAACCCCACACAACAAAAAAATGAAAATAGCCTTAAGAACTTTTACCAAAGCATGGCACTAGCATGTCTAGATTTTTAAATGCACATTTTCTGCATTGCATCTATCCTTTTTTTTTTCAGACAGTAAACTGTCATACCAGGGTTGTAAAGTTCTCGTATCTTGCTAGTTTTCTAGAGTATTTTGCATTTTCAGAAGACAGCTTTGTGAAGCTGAACAGTGTCTATGGGATCACAGGCATTTTCCTTGAGGATTCATGACTAGCAGATAAATTTTATCACAAGATATTTATCACAGTTGCCCATTCCTCCAGGAAGACACCATGTCAAGCTTATTACTGCTTTTATGACCTTTCTTTATTTTTACTGTGCATTTTTATGGTGTGAAAAGTCCCAGTTCCCCACTGTTCCTATCCCTGTTCATTAGTTTACATCATTTGGTAGGAGTTTTCTGTCTGACAGGTGTTAAGTTGCAAGTCTAGAAAGTACCATTTGAGAAGGAATTGAACAGTCTTAAGCTGTTAGGATGCTGGCTATTTTTTGAGGCCTTTTTTCACCTCTTGGGTGAAGTTGGAGAATATGTGTGTTACTATGGGAAAGAATGAAATTAAACTTGCTTGGCTAGCTCATGATTTGTTAGTCTTCCTAAATTACTGTATCAAATCTCTCAAATGCACAACTTTTTTTCTCTACATATTAATACATGTTGTGTTTTCCAGACAACTAACACATTACAAATTTAACATTTCTAGATAGTTGAGGAAGAACTTCTAGTGTTAATAGATATTTCTGTGTTTCTGAACACTGGAAGACTTTTTTTCTTATTCTTGCAAACAGTCTGTTTTGAAAGAATGGAAAGAGAGGTATCATTTTCCCTTGGAATGTTATCAGACGAGGTCTTTCTAGCCATCAGTGGTTGTTACCATAGAAACACATTCATGGGTTTGCTGTTCCTGAAATGGGTACATCTTGAAATACATCTTTCGCTTTTTAAACTGCACCCTGAAATGTGTTTTGCACTCACTGTAGTGACTGCTTAATTTGGCAATTGCCTGCATTCAGAGATACAAAACAGTCTGTTTTTTCAGTGCAGAATAATACTAAAACTACCTTTCCCAATGTCTTTGTGGAGTATCTTCATAAACATACCTTTATTTGATTTCATTACATAGATCAGTTTGTATTTCTTAATTCTTTGTCTTCTGTTGCTTTGTTGTAATTTTTTATGCCTGAAAGACATTTTCATGGTATTTTCTCAGACTTTTAAGTCTTGATTTGCAATTTTTCACTTTAGAAGGCTGAAAATTATGCTTTGCTTTGCCATTGCTATTTTAAAATTTTTGTCTAGACTTTGGTTCTAAGCATACATGGCTTGGGGTTTGGGGTTTTTCTTTGTGCTGTAGTTCTGAATTACAGTTTCTTGGGGGTTTTGGTTCTATTTGTTGGGGGGTTTTGTTATTTATTTGGTTGTATTTTTCCTGCTTTTACTGTTTTTGTTGCAGTGGAGTGTGAAATCTGAAAGACAAGTAGTAACAACAGATAAATTATAGACAGAATTATTTTATGTATGGTGGTAAAATTCTGTAATGTTAAGTTCTTCACAGGTAGCAACATTAAGGTTTGATGAAATGCTTCATGAAAATTACTTAAGATATTTTCAGGAAAATACACAGCTTGTCACCAAGAGAAAGCCTGGGCAATAGAAAACATCTCACAAGGAAAAAGGAGAAAGTTTTAGTACCAGTATTGCTGTCTATTCAACATCCCTGAGAAACTTGACTACTACTTTTTATTCTTCAGCTAGAACTGTACCACTGACTGAACATCTTACAGACTTTTTCAGTGCCTGGAAATGCAAAATGTTGTACTGACTGCTTGTCAAGCTGTCATGCAGATCTTTGAAGGTGAAAAGCAGCTTGGTGAGATGTGCGTTGTTTCCAGGAGGAAACTTATGTATCCTGGAAGATCAATTATGTATCCTGTTGTAAATGCATTAGTATTAGGTATTAGTGTTTAGTATTTATTGTAGTTTGACAATTTCCAGCAGTTTCTGGATTCATGAACTTTTGTGGTTTGCATTTTTGTTCTGCAATTTTTTTTTTGCTTTTATTGTTTTTAAAGATTAAAGGCATTTTGTTTTGGAGGGCTCCCAGCAAAAATAGATTCCTTGGTAGCTTCCTCTGCTTTCATCCTATTGTCCCAGAGACAGCTTGCTTTTTAGCTAATTTGACCAAGTTAAGTGGAACATTAATGTGGTATGAAGATACATGTACAGCTCTGTGCATTGCTTACAGTGTGTTATTTATTCCTACTTTCCCTGATGAAGTACTTTACAGTATTACTATGTTACATTAGTTGATTTACAAGTGAATTTTTAACTTTTTTTTTTTTTGCTGTTTTACTTTTTATGAACCTATATATTAATTCCTGTTCTCAAGAAGGAAGAGCAAGGACAAGCACTGGAAAGAAATGTTATTTAAGTGAAGTTGGGATAGCTGTTAGTAATGATGTCTCCCTCTTTGCTTGCAGGTTGTTTGCATCCGTTCTACATGGAATGCTCTGTCACCAAAGCTGAGTTGTGATACAAGACCACTCATTTTAAAAGCACTGAATGAATTGTTTTCCCTGGTTCCCTCATTAACAGTGAATACAAATGAATTTGAGGTGTGTACTTATGGACTAAGATAACTCTTTCTTTTAGTGTATTTTCATATATAACTTTTACATAAGCCTGCTTAATATAGATAAAATTGCACCCACTGCCCAGATCAGATTAGTCAGATTTGTGTTTCATACAGTTTCAGAGTTTTCACTTGCATTAGTGAGTCCTGAGAGTTAGACGGGAAATTACAGTGCAAGGTTAATCCATGGTTTCCCTCTAATAGAATGTGAATATGTGAATATGTCTGGAGTTCAGGGCTGCACTCCTTCCACTTTCCTAGCTCAATCTATGTTGATGTGGCCGTAAATTGTTTCAGGTAACTGTCTGTATTTCAACTGCTTATTTGGTCAAAGAGAAATGAAAATTCCTTTGCTTTTGTAGAAATTCAAAGCTCAAGTTATCAGCTTCCTTTGGAACAATACACAGAATGAGGTAAGTGATATAAGTGAAAACATTCATTTCTGATGTCAGCAAGAGGATATAAGTTTTGTACTTTTCCGTCAAGAAAGTGTCAGTAATCTCATTTTCTAATAGGGTTTTGTTCTGTTGTTTAACACTGTTTCTGAAGCAATGTACTAGATGTAAAGGGTCATAACTGAAGGTTCTAACGTCTGTGCCATTTCCAAGGAGAATTTACAAACTAACTCTGCACTACTATGTCCTCACCTTGAGCTCTGGGGGCAGTTTTGGGCACCACAATATAAGAAAGACATTAAATTGTTAGAGAGCATCCAAAGAATGGACACAAAGATGGCAAAGGGCCTTGAGGGGAAGCTGAATGAGGAATGTCTGAGGTGACTTGGTCTGTTCAGCCTGGAGATGACTGAGGACAGACATCATTGCAGTCTGCAACTTCTTCACAAGGGGAAGAGGAGGGCCAGACACTAATCTCTGCTCTCTGATGACCAGTGACAGCACCTGAGGGAATGGTCTGAAGCTGTGTTAGGGGAGGTTTAGGTGGGATATCAGGAAAAGGTTCTTTCCCCAGAGGGTGGTTGGGCACTAGAACAGCTTCCCAGGGCAGTGGTCACAGCACCAGCCTGACAGAGTTCAAGAAGTGTTTGGACAATGCTCTCAGGCACAAGATGTGACTCTTTGGGATGTCCTGTACAGGGCCAGGAGTTGGAGGCAATGATCTATGTGGGTGCGTTCCAACTCAGCATATTCTGTGATTCTGTGAAACTAGTTTGAGTCCTCTGGAAAATCTCAGCCTTAACACAGGAAGCATTCTTGACAAATTCACTTGTGGAGTATTATAATGCAGTGGGAATATTGGACCATCCTCACCATAGTGCTGGTGGAAGTACTTTTTTTAGTTTAAGACTAAAACTTTTGTCAGCCTATTTCAGTTATTCAGAATTTTTCAGTCCCATGGTTAATCCCAGATGACAGCTAAGTACCATGTAGCCACTTGTTCACTCCCCTTCTTTGTGGTGGGATGGGAAGGAGAACTGGAAAAAGGTAAACCCCATGGACTGAGACAAGTACAGGTTCATAAGTTTCTGTGTAATAATAATAACAACAAAATAACAGTAACAATAATAATAGTAAAGAAAGGGGATATAGCAAAAAGACAAAGAGGAATAAAACTCAATTACAAACAAGTGTTGCACAATATAATGGCTCACCACCCACTGAGGGATGCCCAGTCCATCCCTGAGCAGTAATGGGTACTCTCTGGCCAACTTCCCTGAGTTTATATGCTAGGTATAATGTTTTATGATGTGGAATATCCCTTTGGTCAGTTCAGGTCATCTGTCTTGACCTTGCTCCCTCTGAGCATCATGTGCACCTGCACACTGGCAGAGTAAGTGGAAAAGTCTTTGATTTAGAGTAAGTACTTCTTAGCAACAACTAAAACATCAATATGTTATCAACATTATTCTCATAGCTTGGATATTTCTACCTGAAGTGAAATGCTCACAATGGTTGTTATCAAGCCTAGATAATTGGTCTTGCTATTTTGCATTGTATATATAAAAAGTAAGCAATTGATAATGTGCCTCAGGAAAATATTGTTGAACTCTTTTTCAGCATTCAGTGGTTACTTGATAAGCTCTTACAGAGTTTCCAGTAGCAATACCATATGCTGTGTTTGTGATTTTCTTTTTCTTCCTATTAATTTTCTAGGATGCCCTTGTAGCCATTTCAGCCTATAAATCACTCTCATCATTTGGCTCTGAAGAACATACAATTCTTCATCTTCCTGGACAGGTAACCATGTTATATGTTTGATAGTAAGCACATCTGACACTTCCATCTGACATGGATTATATTCTCTTGAAAGGGAAACCAGTCCTTGTGACCTCTCTGCCAGAAATTCTACTAGCTCCTGCTGGTAATATGAGATGTTATCAAGTATGATTGGAATAGCTAAATCTTATAAGCAGGGAAAGGCACAAATGAAACTTAAGGGTAAGCAGTTAGGAGGTAGTTTTTCTTATTTTGTTGTTAAATTAGTGACTTTTTTTTGGGGCAGCTGATATGCATTTTATGCTCTTCTGTTAGTGCTGCCATTTGAGTCTTGGCACTAAGCAGCTCTTGTGATTGCTGTTTCTTCCATTGCAGTCACACTTGTGGATGGGGCTTTTGTTCACAAGACAGGCAAGTCAGTTAGAAAAGTAGATGCAATTTTTGCAACTAAGCTGAAAGTTTTCCCTTTTTTTTGGTGAACTTTTACAGCATAACATTTTACTTTTTGTCAGTAAAGGCAGTCAGAAAAGAGTTGAGTATTTACTAAAATACTTTTTAAGTGTGCAGAGGGCTGTTAAACTCTGAATCTTCTGATCAGTGACTCAATAACCTAACAGAATGAAAGAGTACAAGGAAGACGAGCATAAGGTCATCTGTGTGACTCTTTTTTTACATTGTATGAGAGACTAGGCAGTACTCAGTAGTCCATTGATACTTTATGGAATAGTGAATCCTATGGCTTTATAGTAAAGGTTTTATTTACTGCTTTATTTTATAATAGGCTCCATTTGTATGTTGTAACTGGTTGTTACTAAAAGGCTGGAATATGCAACTTTAAAAAACATATTTTATATAAATTAGTGAGAAGAGTTTATCATAAACCTTACAAATGAAAAATGTGTATCACATAGACAACCACAGGATAGAATAAGGGGAAATAGTGTAAACTCTGCTGCAAGACGAAATCTTTCACAGTAGTATATAGTTCTGTATTACTAGTGCAGTTACTTTGCAGTTGTATTACTGGTGCAGTACTTTACAGAAAGTGAGTAACTGTGTTTTAATTGAAAGAAATGTAAATATGTTGCAGTTTTTCAAATTCCGAAAACTAATATGTAAAAGTAGTGTCTAGCAAAAATGTTTTATTTATATTAAAGTGCCAATATAAAGCATTGTTAAGAATCAGGGTGACAGTAAAGTTTTTTGAATATTTGTTCAGCTGTTAAGTGTCAAGATTAATTTTGAAAAAGATAAAAGATACGTATTTACACACCCTGTGATTTTTACCAACCAGTGTCACCTTTTAGGCAGGTAGAAGAAAAGCTTTTATTCATTAAGCTTCAAATTTATGAAATGGAGTGAAAATAATGAAATGGGGAACATTTCATATTTAGTTGGTATTTTTGCACTTGGAATCATGAATGGTAATGAGGACTTGGGATTTTCTGCTGACATTTAATTTTTTTTGAATCTTCCAGGCACGACCAGAAGTGGACTCATTGGAAGAGATAGACATGAATGAAGATGAAGAGGATCAGGAGGCAAATCTGTTTGTTCCGGGTTCTTCATATATCAAGCTGCTTTCTCTAACACCATCTACTGTTTTAGGAGGTATAATATAGCCAGTGTTTGAGGTCACTTTGCAGATAAGGAATCATAGTAAAGACCTGTGGCTCTTTTAGAATGGAGTGTCATATTAAAATGCGCCTTTCTTTTTTTCATTAACAAATGATGCGAAAAACTGTAAAGTAAAAAATAAAGCCCACAACCCATTTCTAGGAAGACCATGTGACAGAGGTCCTGATGGTGGGGAAAAATTGTTTATAATTAAAAATTCTTTACACGTCCTAAAGGGAAAGCCAGTTCCTTATTATATACTTCAAGTACTCGTTGTTTCATGAAAGTGACCTCAGTAGGGAGGACTGAACAGATCTTTCTAAAGGCGACTGTGTATTTTAGCCCAGGACAGATGGAAGTAAAAGGAATTTTATATTTATTGTTTTGTAAACAGAGTATTAATGGTATGAAAACAATGCTATACACAAAGTCTGCTTAATTGATTGAGATATCAGTGCTATGTTTAATGCGTAACTGTAGTGATGCATATTGATACTGAAGTATGCTTCAACAGATGGTGTCTGACACTTGTTCTGAAACCTGTGCAGTTGAATTACAAGAAATGCTCATTATCTTACAAGATAAGATTTATCTTATCTTACAAGTTACAACATTTGAGATAGTGTGCCAGGACATAGACGTTGTTATTTCATTCTTTGTAGAATACATGGGATCTTCATGTGTGATTGCAGGCTGTAAACATTGCCATGATATAGCAGATGGTGTTTTGTAACATTTTCCTCCAGTGGACGCTTCTAAATGAATCCATCTGTCAAACTCTGAATGCATTGGCCTCTGGAGTGTGTGCAACCTAACCTAGAGAGTCCTATCTACTAAATCCTGGAAGCTTTGTGGAGGAGAATGACATAACTTAGTTCAATGAAAACAGAGTGATGTATCTTGACAGAAAACTCAATCTGTGTAATGAATGCTGAAATAGCCAATTTTCTAGCAAGATAGAAATTGAATTTAAAGTGAATAGGCTGGATTCAGAGTTGCAGCAACCACAGACTGGTATCAAAAGTGTTGACTCAAAACATTCATTAAGCAGTTCCTTCCTCAGAGATGTTTTCTAACATTGTTAGTTAACAGAGTCCAGAACACTTGAGCAAAAGCTTTAGTGGCTGGCTGGAGTGGTTGTTGAGAGTGAATTGTTTCACTGAAAGAGTATGAAACTGGATTAATGAGGCAATGTCCAAGACAGGCCAAAAGCCACAGAGCCTGTTCTATGGGAGCTGAATCTGTGTCATCTCATTTGCTGGAATTCTAGTGGTGCATGTTATTGAGATTAATAACCTGAAACTACTTACATGAAGCATTTTAATGTGGAGCTTTAAGCAGTATTTTGTCTCATGCTCCTTTAAAACTGGTTTGTCACATCAGTTTTCATATTGTTTCTACATACTAGATTCCTAGGATGTCAGAAGGGATATGAAAGCCTTTTTTTTTTTTTTGTTTTTTTTTTGTTTTTTTGATAGTTTTTCATTTTGGATGCCTTAGACTTTTCTCAGATCTGGTAGTCAGAGAATTAAAAACAATTAATAAAAGAACTATCAACTTGATATTGTTGTTGTTAGTAATATGGGTAGTATCCTTACTGCAGAGGAGATGATGATAATAACAATTGTAAAAACACCGATAATAATAATAACATTCATGTGATGCTAGTTATCTTTGTTTACTGTCAGATTGATTTCAATCATTGAAATACTGTATTTCTAGTATTTGCTGCACATCTAGTTGTTTCACTAAATTTATCCAGATTTTAGTTTTAGTTTGAGTTATATTTGTCAGTCTAGAGCCTTGACTTGTCCCCTGCCTGAAGAATTGCCTCTGAATGGCTTGTATTTATGTCTTTTGGCATAACCAGTGAATGCAGTAATATGACAGTAGTGATAAGGTGTCTCTATCAATGTGAATGGTTTCCAGAAGAGAAATAGCTCCCACTTTAAGCAAATTTCTTCTCTATTGTTGCAGCCATCCTAAACAAAAAGGTTTTTATAAAAAGTATAGAGCAGGTAGGTGGATAGTGTTTTCATGTCAACAAATATTTCCTCCTCCAACATAACTGAAGGCTGAAGACAAAGTCTATATCACTGCAGAGAAAATTGCTGACTGCATTCTATGGGCTTTGTTTGAAGGATATTGGCATTACAAGCAGAGGAAAAAAAAATCCCAAGATGCAGGTGCCCTTCCTGACATGCTACAGAAACATGATTTAGACTCTGCTATGTTCTTCATGTGCTATCATTGCTCTTACTTTTGTAGCAATCAAAGGCAGCAATCAGCAGCTCATAGAATAGTTAAGGTATTTCTTTCCAATCTTCAATATACCTGTGTCAGTTTTGAATAAAGTAGGTTTATACTGGAACTTCCTTACAATTATCAGCCTCTCACATTCCCTTTCCTCTCATGTCATTGCATTCCACTTCATCAAGCATTTGAAGAGTTTGCAACATCACTTGTGAAACAAGAGATGACTAACATGCCGCGTGCTGTGTATCATTCTGCATTAAGAGGAGGGACTGCACGCTTAGACCAGGGGAAGACAGTTGCAGGTGTTCCAAATTTCTTGCTGAAAATGTATGAGAGGAACAAGCAACCAGGCATGACACCAGGTCTTGCAGGTAAGCTGTCACTTTCTTGAAGTAGACAAGTATGCATATTTTGAATCAAAGATTTCTGTGAATCTGAAGGTGAATCAACTTAAGAAACTATGCCCCTTAAATATGTTTGCATATTCTTTTGAATTGTTGGCTTTATTAAGTTAACCTTACTTTGTTTTGGGTTCTCCCTAGACTCTTGAGCGTGGGCTTTTATCTTTCTGTTCCACTTCCTTCCCTCTTTCAGCTGGCATGTTGCTGTGTTTCGACCTCCCAGTCCACATGGGCAAGGATGGCAGGCCTATTAATCGATTCCTGGCCAGCAGGGGCCGCAATTTCCAGCAAATGTTGGTCGCCCTCATTCATGAGGTAAGTTGTTGCTGACTCTGCTTTTCAGAGCTATAACACCTCCTTCCTTGCTTTACTGTCTCTTTTCTTTATGCGCATTGGGTGTTTGTATCAGCTAGTGGTGGCATGTGTGAATGTATCATAATTAACTGAAATTGTAGTGAGGGACAGCTAGAATCATAGAATCATCAAGTCGGATCATCAGCCTACCACCATGGTCACCCACCCTCACGAACTTGAACTTAACATGTAAATACTTTATTTTTAAGTATTCACTGTGGAAATGCCTCTTCTGAAAATCAAAACAAAGAGGAGCTTTGCCTTTTTCTGCCTTACATACTGCTATACATATATGCCTGATACCTGTCATGTGTAACCAGTTGTAGGTGAATACCAGACCTGAGCAATGATGGGGCTCCGTGTGGAAACAATATCTACACCTTGCTAAGATATGGCATTTTTTTCTGTCTCTTAAACACTTCAGGTCCCTGACCTATTAGGCTTGTGCCACCAAAACCTTGCATTTGCCTTTGGTGTGGTTTTAGAAAAATGGCATGAAATAAGCCCTCACGTAATCATTATGGAAAATAAAGTGCATGTAATGAAGTCTGTCAGAGCATTTTGAATTATGGTACTTTTGAATATCAAAGTTCATCTTTGAAAATTTTGGACAACAGTAAAAAAAATCCAAACAGTTCATCTGGATCTGGGGAAATAAGTGTTAATTTCCTAACTTTATGCCAATGGGAGCAGTTTTTAACACAAGTGAAAGTGTGTTAAACTCTTAAAAAGGTCATAAAATAATTCTATTAATACAGTAATTTTAGATTTCTGTAGGAGCTACTTACATGTATCTGTGTGGGTGATCGGGGTCCTGATTTCGTTTTGTGACTTTCACCTAGATGTGAGCCATATCTGCTGTGAAGTTTTTCTATGATGCTACTAAAATCACTGATAGCAAACACTCAGTTATGAAATAAATATAGCACAAGTTTTGGGTGGGAAGGTTGTGTGTGCAGAGTTTGGAGAGTTTTCTGTGTACAAACTGAAAGTTTGATGGCAGAACACAGGCATATGCCATGGATAATGCATGTGGACTACATTCTGATCCTGTGGTACACCCACATGGCTCCCTCTGGGCTTTGCTCTCAGGTCCTCCTTCAGCATGTTCGCACTGTGTTTGTACTGGTTAACTCCCTCAATCTTTCTGGGGCAAGGAAACCATTTCCCTCTCTAACAAACCTGTCTGCAGTGCAGTTTGCCTGAAGTTTCCAGTCAAATGTGTGACATGGTGAAGTTGGCTGCTTCTGGGTAGTACAGTCTTCTGGCTCTGTACCCTCTCTCAAACACTTCTGTTTTGCTAGCATATATATACAACGCTTTCCATGTAACATATTAACAATTTTGGTCCTTCATGACTGAAAAGACACAAAAAATAATAATCATGTCTTATGGCCACAGACACACCAGTGTCTGTGGATCCCTTCCAGTGGAATTTAGGCCAGTCTACACCAGTTGGATTGGAGAATAGAAATCCATCCCTGACTCTGTATCGTGAAGTCAGTGTCAATGGGATTATGAAGTACTTCAGATGTAAAGTTCTTCTCTCAAACTAGAAAAATTTAGAAAACCCACCCTTGAACACTTATGTCAAGATACCTAACTATATATGCAAATTTAATAGATGTTTTCCATCTTGACATCTTTGCTGCTAAAGAATGAAAACAGAAACTGGAGATAATGACCCTCATTATCACAGGAGTGTAAATTAGTGAATGTTTTCTAACTATTTGGAAGCTCCAGTGGAGAGCACCAGGGAAAGTCCACAGGGATGCTTCATATGTGAGAGGAACAGATTCAGATTCATGAGTTAGGAATGAAGCATGAGCTTCCATAGTATCCAGAACGAAAAGCTCTGCACTGCATTTAATGCTTCATTCAGAGAGATTTAAGTTCCAGAACAGTGGTTCTGAAGAAAAACATGTTTAATTACATTATCATAGAAGGCATGTATGAAATCCAATTATAGTGGGATGCAGATCAGTTCTGAACTTTGTTTTAAACACTTCCCTGTTGCCCTGAAGCATCAAATAAAATCCTGGTAAAAAAAATATTTGTGTGTAATAGCAGTGATTATAAAATCCAGCAGCATATCCAAAATTGACTTTCTTGTATGAGCAAGCTATCTTCATAGAAACAGAACTTTAAAATGGTTTGCCAGACAAAACATGGCAGTTTTGTAGTGGAGAATGTGATGAACTGGATCAAGTTAGTGAATACATAGAATGGCTGGAGACAGAAATATTTTACCTAGTCGCTCAGTAAAATACTGTTGATTATTAAAAGTTGATTAATTCAAGGTCTAAAACTAAAAATAATTCCAAATATGTTTATATTTTAAACCTAAACACAAAATATCTTCAGACAATGCTAACTGCACCATCTTAGCAAAAATCTACAGTAACTATGAAGTTTTGATTAAAAAATCAGTGTTTCTGTTTTCAGTTTACACTGCTTTAAGAATCAAAGTTTTTCTAGTTTTTTCCCTTTGTATATAGAGACCGGGTGGTCAGAAAAGGGTTGTTCGGAACTTTGGCAAATCCCTGGGCTCATCAGACTAAATTTCATGTTTTAATGTTTGTTTGGTCCTCAATGTTCTTCTGAGGAACAGAGTTTAACAGTAAAGACAGGGAGCCTAAGCTATAAAACTGCCAAATTGGTCAAAGAAAATTGGGTTAGTAGGACCTAGGCCCATCTTATTCTTGCAGTCCTGTAGGAATTAATGTGTTTTTGCAAAGTCATCACAACACATCATGCTGTGTTTTAGGGATTTAACTTATCAGAATGACACTTTTTTTGCTACAGCTTTGACTCATTATTTTGGGAGAGGGAAGAAGTTGTAGGGGTTAATCCTTATAGTGACATTTTAAGTAAGGAGTGTTCTATTAATAAGAAATCGTACAGTTGCTTTTGAAGCATTGGAGTCTGTGTAAAGCTCTGAATAAATTCTGAGGTTGATGTAAACATCAAGAAAATGCAATTAATTTGAGATAGCAGGCATCTACTCATTTTATTTTAAAAAATCTCCACCAGTTGACATTTTCTTAGTTAGGAATAAGCAGTCAGAACCATACTGGGATAATAACTTTTTTATGGCTTCAGCGGTTTAATCTATGCCCACAGCTATAAAATAGGAACCTACAGGTTGTGTATCTATCTGTATCTGTGTATGCATAGTTGCCAGTATTGCAATTGGATTTTGGCAACTGGGGCAAGGTGAGGGGCTCGAAAATACCTGTTTCATTTTGATGAGGTTCTTTATGTGTAAAACTGTGATGCCTGGTATTCTGCTACCAAAAAAAAAGTTATATGATGATTTTGTGCAGAGGAAAGATTTTCTTATTGTATGTGGAAAAGTCTTTTAAAACATAGAGATAATAAATACCTGGGTTTAGCTGCCATTCAAATTGAACAGTAACAGCAACAAAAAGATAATTTACTATTCAACTTCAATGGGCCATACTTATTCTATGACCTAGGTGCTATTCTAGCTAAGGAATTGGATGCATCTGTGATACCTGTCAGCAGGATCAGATTAAGATGTAGAAGGTTTTTTTTGATGTTTCTTGAACAGGTATTTCACAGGAAAAAGAAAATAGGATCAATAAACTGTCGTATCAAATGCTGGCTGTATTGCTCTTTAGTGGTCACTGGTGAGTTGAAAGAGGAAGATCATCATTCCCTTAGAAATGGGGATCTGCTGATTGATTATTAAACAGATCTTGTTAGCCTCTCTCTGAGGGAACATGTAAGTTACTGTAGTGATAGTGGTCAGAAGTATAGACCATGGGTTTTCTTCTTTCCTATGGCTGCCCTGGAGCACACTGCACAAGAAGTCTCCAAATACTGCCTGTGACTGTTTCAGGTTTTGCAAGAAATGCTTCATTGAAATTCATATCAATAATTTTATATCAGATTCACTTAATCTGTTGCAAAAATGATTGAGAACAAATAGTCACCTATGACCAGATCATGTACCATATATTTTGATGGTTCTGTTCATGTGTGTTTTGGGTTAGAGTTACTAGACTTTCAGCTAGCTGTCCATCTTGTTCTTTAATGGAAGTGAAGAGGACAGTTCATCCTGCTTGCAAAAAGCACAGAGGCAGACTGCTGTTGGCAGCCCAGTGTGGTAGATGGTGGCTTTGGCACTCTGAACTGGTGCAATTTGTTGGGTTTTTTTTAAATGGAGAATGGTTTTGCCTTTGCATGTTTCTGAGTATCCAAGTGTTTTCAATGTGTTGGAAATAGCACAAGTTACTTTTTCCTATTTATGAATCATATTTGCAGGCACAATTGCAAAGATGAGTTGCAGAGTTGAGTTATGCAGTATTAACTACTTCCCTGCAAGTAATAATCATGATAGTCACTCTGTATACTCATGGAAGAACTAGTCCCTGCATATTTTTTAAGTGTATTCAATTAGATGTGCTGTGATGACATGCATCTTTGAAAAGTAAAGTGAAAAGCTCCTTCTGTGCTTTTGTTTCCTGGTTGGTTTTGATGTAATCAAGATACTGAAGAGTTTATTCACACCTCAAATGTGAAGTACCTTAAGATGACAATTCGATTTTCTGGAGCACTATTCATTGTACTGTATTCTTCTGTGCCTAGATGGATGTAGTTACAAATATGAACTAGTTTGTGCTGGTTTCTACTACTGAATTTACTGAGCGTATTGCATTCGGTGATAAGACAGTATTCAAAAATCAAGTTTCTGACAGATTTTTGTTTTTCTTTTCCTCAGTCTACTGTACCTTAGAGAAAGACAAGTTTTTTCTCGCAAAGAAATGTTAAGGTGTGGATTTGGAAGTATGTATGCGAGTATGTTAAAAAGATCCTCTAAGCAAAATTCAAAATTAAAAGAGAGGTTGTCTCACTATTTCCTTGATACAGATACATAATGCTAGCCTTATTTATGAAATCACTAGGGTGGCACTTTATATATCCCATATGCAAGCAGGGCATTTAAATAAGTCTAAACATTTCATTGACATAAAAGTGTTGTCCCAAATAGGAATAGTATCTCCTATGGTTTGCCAGCATTACTCATCTTGCATTTTGGCCAATATGGTCTATGATTTTGTGTCTTTTCAGGCAGACATGTCCTTCTAAAGCATCAGTTGACAGGCTTAGGTTACTAGCTCCAAGTTCATGCCATTTCTTACTGCCTCAGCTATCAGGTTGCAGCTCTTCCTTAAAAACTGCTTGGCTGCTTGGTCTGGCTAAGTGACATTCCTAAGAAAAACCCCACATCAATGTGGCAGTGTTCCACAAGCACTTGTCCTTAATTTTCAGTTCCCTTGAGCCTCATTCCCTGCACCTCCCCACCCAGCCAATATTTTTTTACACATAAATTGTGCACTTAAAAAACAATCTGAACTTCACTTGTCACCTTTGCCTGTGGTTGCTAGTATTAATTACTCAGCCCTTAGTCTAGTTGTTGTTACCCTTGATATCCAGCGATAGATGACAAATAAAGGCGATGGTTTTCCTGTACTAAAATAGCAGGTTGCAGTCAGGCTTATATGAAACTCTTCAGCACTATGTGATTTTCAGTTGTAGATGAATTTTGAATGTTCTTTGTCATGTGGAGATATTCAGTTCCCTCTTTCCTTCCTCATAATCCACATACATGCAAAATGTTTACTGCCATGAAGAAAATTAATTAATGAAAAGCACCACAGCAGTTCTATTGTCATCAAACACATAGACAAATTTTTGGTGTTCCTGGTAGACCATATTGTCTTAGATGCTTGAAATGCAAGAAGATGCCTAAAGCTTTGTAATTAATTCCTGCTTGAATACCTGCAGTATTTTGCAGGCCTGCTTTTGTTGGCTTTCACAAGTGTGGATTACATGGTAAACTTCACAAATCACTACAATACCAGTTAAACCTGAATCACAGAATCATTTAGGTTGGAGAAGACCTCATTGGGGCCAATCTTTGACCAGTCACTACCTTCTCATCTAGACCATAGCACTAAGTGCCACATTCATAAATCTGTTGAACACCTTCAGGGATGGTGAATACACCTCCTCCCTGGACAGTCCATTCCAATGCTTAACAGCTCTTTAGATTAAAAAATTCCTCCCGATGTCCCGCCTGAGTCTTCCCTGGCACAGCTTGAACTATGTACTCTTGTCCTGTCCCTAATTGTCTGGGAGTAATAGCCATCCCCACCTGGCTATACCCTCCTTTCAGGTAGTTGTAGAGAGCAGTCCTGATAATCCTCTTTTCTCCAGGCTGCATAGCCCCAGCTCCCTTAGTCAGTCCTAACAAATAGGATTTGTGCTCCAGATGATTCACCAGTTCTGCTTTCTGGACATGCTCCAGCACTCAGTGTTCTTACAGAAATTAAGACCGGATTCAAGGTGTGGTCTCCCTAGTTCCAAGGACACAGAGACAGTCACTACCCTGGCCCTGCTGGCCACACTATTGTTGCTTCAGGCCTTCTTGGCCACTTGGGCACACACTGACTCATGTGTAGCTGTCCGTTGACTAGCAGATTTAGACTAGGTAGTCTAATGCACAAGTCTAAAATAGTTTCAGTGTAGAGGCAGAGGGGAAGACTGGACCTGCTGCAGGTTCCTCAGGAACCCAAAGAAAGCAATTCTAACTGAAACCTTGACTGCTCATAAACTTTTGGAGGAATTGATGGGCAGAGATGAACAGGAGGTGTGAATGTAATTTTAACTAAAAGGAAGGACTAGTGTTCATTAGTCATTACTAGGATGAGATTTCCCTTTTTTACTACAGGTCATACTTGTATTGTCTGCAAGATGGAGTATGTTCTCTTTTTTCATTGACTTTTAGAATGTTTTTATTTGTGTAGGTGTATTTGTACTTATTCACAAGTCTTTCAGATTCACTGAAAGCAGTGGGCATGGAGCTTATGGATGGTCCTTTGTTTTTTGCTATAAAGTCCAAGTGAAGAAAGAAAACTGACTGCTTTACCTAGATAATTAGGGGCATAAAATAGAGGTGAATAAGCAGGAAGACTCAGGAAAATAATGATACAAGGAGAGGTCAGTTATTTATCTTGGTTAACAATTCTGCTTTTAGAAACTTCTAAGATCTTCACAAACTGTGAAGAGACATTTGCCAGTGCTACTGTTGTTGTGATTATTGCCTCATACAGTTCCACTGTCTCTCTGGGATCAATTACTTGTTGCACTGCCTCAGGCAACCACTTTTGACAGACCTGGGTAATGAAGTTGAAAGCAACTTGGTGTGGGTAAAATCAGAAAAGAGAATAAAGTACATGATAATTTTAATTTCCTACAGCCATGGGTAATGGCCTGTGGAAATGAGTGAATGTTTCTCTGCAAATCACAGACTGGAGAACATAGATTCTGCATATATTAGACTTAATGTAACTGCTTCTAACCTTTATGGTATGTTGCACAGGTTAATATTCAGCCTTCTGAATGGCACCACTCCATACTGCTGCCACAGACCTGGTTAGGATTTATGAATCGAACCTACAGTGCAGTCCTGCAGGTAATTTTGAGGTATATATTATTGTGGACATTAATGCTTATTCAAGTGTTATGGGTTTTAATTTTACCAGTAAGAGCACTCATACAAGTTACAAAAAAAGTAAAGCTCGAGGTTCTTGATTATAACATTTATAAAAAAGAAAAAATGAGTCTTCAGCTACTGACAGCACAGTCTGGGATACTTTGTAGAAATGCAGTTTCTATTTACAGTTCAGGTTCATGCAGATTTATTCATATGTCAACTTGCAGAAAGTGTCAATTTTTAGAATTTTTAGAAGATGCAATTTTAGCTAGAGCTATTGCTTGGGTAGGAAGTTTGAAATAGTAATATCAAAGGAGATAGAAGCTATTGAGGGATTATTAATTTAAAAAACTTACCCTTAATCAGCATGTCATCCTGCTGCACTGTAAGAGACTCCTCTTTCAATTTGTCAACCCTATCTAATGATTAGGAAATATCTTAAATTCTCTTTTTCATTAAGTTAGCTGACCTGGTATCTGGACCAATGTAGTATAATTTGATTTTCAACAGGAAAATTATCTAAAACAGGTTTAGCAAATAGCTTCCTTCCAGAATGCTCTCTTTGTGTTACTAGAAGGCTTATTTGTTTATTTTTCCAGGCCACATCAGCTGTTTCAGCATGAGCAGCTCACATTTCTGAACAAATTCTAGAAGCTTTGCTCCTTGTTTTCTGTGCAGCAAAGCATATGCTTCTCTCACATTTTCAAAACAATTTTTATCTTGACTGTCAACAAAATGCGAGATCCTATACCAAGCCAGCCCCATTACAAAACAAGCAGCAGCTATTCAAATTGCAAGTTTAGGTCCTGGGGGACATTGTCACTTGCATTCAATTACTTTCCTATTTTGCTTCCCTTCCAAGGCAAGATTTCACAAGAAGCTTAGCATGTACTCGATTTTTGCAAAGGATTTATTGCCATTTTACAGGACAGTTGAGCCTATGTTTGTTGCTTCTTACTTAATCCTTACACTTTTGTAGTACATTTCCTCAGAGGTGGCAGAAGAGACTACAGTACAAGATAAGTAGTCTGAATAGTACGTACTTCAGTGTTTCTGAGCTGCTATACTGCCTTCTTTTTAGTCAGTGTTGATGTACTCTTTTAATCTCTCTGGAGGGTCACTTTTTGAGAGAGACCTGGATTTTCAAGATCCACGGTGTTGTATTTTCAGATTGGTATGTACACCAAACTACAAGCATTCAATACCAGAAAAATACAGCATATGTGCCTATATTTTTTTCATTTAAGGCTTAATAATCTGCTAAGGAGCAGTAATTGACAACCTAAACAAATTAAGTTATAGTTCTCTCAATTGTAGACAGAATGTTAAAACAAAGCTGCTTTAGATATTTTTAGATAACATATGTATGTTATGTTACAAGATGTTAGAGGACAGAATCCCTATCTCCTCCTTAAATGTACAGAAAGAATGGTGTAGGAAATCACAGGGAGGTCAGAGTTATGTAAAGTAAAATAATCATTATTTCTACCTTAAGTAGAGCATCAAGAAAGCGATGTATTGCTGTTAGAATCCATTTTAGCTATCAGGTTTTTAAAGCTCAGTCCCTGCTTGTTGTAGCCCTTCTCAGGGGAGCTTGGCTCTGCATGTAGTAGATAGATGCCTTAGTATTTGTAGTCATTTATGCCATCTACAGTTTGTTTTTCTTACTCAGAACAAAAAATTATGGATTCTTCTCATTAATATATTGTATATTAAAGTGGGATCCCCTATGCAAAGCAGTTAAGGTCACTTATGAACTAGCCCTTAGGTTAGGCTACATGTGTAACCTGAGTATTTTCTGAAGACATCTTATGATGTAAATAAAGCTTATGATATACGATCAGTTTTTGACATTTTTTGCAATTCTGCAGGGGAGGCAGGCAGAGCTGGAGATGCAGTTAAAACATGGAAAAGAGGATCCTGATGAGGTACAATACAAACAGTTTACGGCCTGGCTATGGTAAGGAAGTGCTTGTGTACTCCTGACCACTTGTAGTGGCAAGTAAGGGGACAGGGAGGACAAGGTTTTAAACTTTTTAATTTTGCAATTTAAAGGCTGTATGAGCACTAATGAAAAAAAAAAAAAACCACCAGATACAGTGACCATGGTGGGAGAGGGGAGAGGAAAGAAAGAATATTGGGTAACTGTAAGGGTTTCCATATGCATGGGTTCACAAGTATCTTCCCCTCTGCAGAACCTGAAAACTTTGTAGGGTGAGCAGCTGGAAAAAGTGAAACAATTCAGGTGTTTGACAGGATGTTAAAGAAGAAGGGTTATGCAAAGATAAAAATTTCCTTCTTGAGAGTTTAATGAGCTATTTCACTGAAAATACCTTGATGAAAGAAATGCAAGTCACAATCTGATGTATGTCATGGTGGACTGATGCTAAGTTACCATTATTGAGTATGAGAATGTTGTTTAAAAGCAAGCACATGATGCACACTTTGCCCTAATTCTGTTTCAGTCAGGTGAGAAGTGTCTCTCAGTCTGTCAGGATTTAGCCAAGTACATGCATGGCCAGGAGAAGAAGGTGGAAAGTGGGAGGCTTTATAAGAGAAAAAACTATCTATCCATGGACAGTATAAATATCTGGGTTTGTCCTTATTCATAAGTGTATTGGAAGCAAAATATGTGCAAAGCCAAAATGCTTTTTGTCTGTTTCAATCTAAAAGGTGTGTTATTAAATCCCACTCAAGAGGAATTCAGAATTTGTTCTGAATTCCAGCTAATTCTGGAATAGAGGCTTGCATTGTAAGATCCAGAATACTACAGTGTTGTAGAAAAGATCCTGTATTAATGACTGATCCCTTTCTTGAAAGGGTATAAAAAGGCCTGTGGCAATACTGCTTTCATATATTTCTCCTGAAAGAATTTTTGGTCTTTATTTCCTAAATGCTGAAAATGTATAAGCTATATAAAAAATGAACATAATTCCCTTTATTGGGGAAAAATCAAAGTAGGAAATTAACTGGAGCCCAGTAGTAGCTTTAGTTTCTTTTACAGTTCACAATTATTTGCTTGGTTCCTCAGGGCCATAACTTCAGTAGCCTTTAAGCATTTTTATTGCTCACTGGGGTTAACCTAATTGTGGACAATGTGGTATAAACTTTAGTGTTAATCCTTTATCGTGTAAATAGTGCAAATTTTTTTGTGCAATTTTGCATTGGTATTTACCAAGTTGTAAATGTTTCTCGCGTGGTGGCTTTGAAACTGTGTGCAAAAGCAGTTGATTATGAAGGAAGATCTTGGTAGGTTTCTTTGAAAACTTGAGTGTAACTCAGTCTTATAACATACAGCTCTGATTTAGGAGACATGCATTTTCAGTCTAAAGTTGTTTTTTTCTGTAGAATGACAATCATGGCCATGACAGAATTGTATGTTTTAGAATAGACAATCTCTTGCCTCATCCACACCTTTCAGTGTAGGAGATTGATTGCATCTCTGCTTCAGTCTTGATATGAATGCAAAACTAAACAATTTTAAATGAATAGCCTGTTATAAATCAACTACAGTAATGTGTAAGAAATTGTAACCACTCCTATGTATTTAATTTAAATTTATTTAGGTTTATATACCATGTCATAGCATAACTGTCTGTAGTGGTTTCCAGAAATACAGTAAGTGTTGAATAAATTGTGATGCTTGTCCTTTATAAAACATTCAGATTTCATTATGTTAGAACATTGCACAATGACCTGGAAACTTATGTGTTTGATGCGATCAAAAAGCATATTTACAGCATTTTACAAAAAATCATATTAAGTCAAATAAGTGTCCTTTATAAAAAACACTGGGAGTGCACACAAGCATGAAGAAACTTGGGGTGGTGCAGAGATTTCTTATAGATTAAATGCTTGTAATTATTTTGCACTAAGTCTTTTGATAGGCTGATACAGTTGTTAACCTAGAATAGACACATGTGAGACAGAAGAGGAATTTAACTGAGTTCATGCTATACTGTAATGAACATGGTGTAAATTCTTTCTGTTCTCTTGCAGGGTCAGAGATATGTTGACCGATGTCATCAAAGGTGCTTCCAAGTAAGAACTGCTAAATTACTACAGATGATGTTTTCTTCCCATATTTTATGTAAAGAGTGGGACACTGCTCCTTTTCCTCCTAGATCTTGTTGATTTTTGCCTTCATTACATTTAAAGCATCCAGGTTTCATGAGTGTGTGGATTTAGAAGTTTCTCTCTGAGGTACATAATGAAATGTTGCATTTTAGAAGCTTAGGAAATTATTCAAGGCAAAAGATATTGAGAGACTTCAAAGAATTTAACCAAGTACCTTGTTGTAATTATTTGCAAGCACCTCATATCTGAAAGGAGGTAGTTTCACTGTTCCAAATGATGACATTCCACTAAGACTCATATTTCTTGTTTTAAAAAGCAAAATAAAATAAAATACTTTTACTGTGATAATGACATCTTTGGATCTGGAATAAATGCCAGATTGGCAGTGTCGATATATTTTCACAGCAACAGTCAAGTAAGTTTTTAGAAATGGAAGACTGATGAAAGGACTCTACTGGCCTATAAGAGATCTTATACAGTCATATTTTTCAGGTGCTTTTGTAAAATAATGTCAGAGAGTTCCATCAGGATTATATTGCAGTATATTTTTCTGGGAAAAATATACTTCCTTCTACAAAATTGATACATAACTACAGTTATGTTTTCCCTGTTTTTTGTCAGTGGCAGATTTTCTTTCTTGATTTCCTTAAAGGTTTGCACTGTCATAAAAGTAATGAATCCTATCATTTTCCATTATGTTAGTAGGGAAATAATTCAAAACCTTTTTTTTAAACTGATAATAATGGCTTCTCTGGTAAATTTTCTCATACTGTGAAGTGGCATCTTGCAATGAAGTGGCATCTGCCTCTCCAGCATTCTCCATTTGAAGATGTTTTTGTTTTGTCCTCCATGGAAATGGTACTAGCTAAGACCAACTGCTACATTTCTGTGAGTGCTACTTGCTCTGCAAGGTAGCATCCCTTTTTATAGTGGAAGAAAGCTTCTGTTTTAATACAGCTTTATATAAAAGACAGACAAGGAAATAAAAAGACTGAAACATGTTTTCCCTCCATTCTTTCTCTAATTCCTGAAGATGAAATGTAACAGATTGCTGCTGAGCTACAAGAGAGCCTGATTAAGTTGCTAGCGGCAAAGGCCTTCCCTCCTGGATCACCTGTAGCATAACCTTTCTGCTTTGAGATATATGTTTTGTTGCCAGCATCTCTACTATGTTTCTTAACTGTTTTCCTTTTTCTGTTCAGAGACAGCCCAGTGGTGAAAGGAAACTCTATTTTTGCTTTAACTGGCCTTGCAGTTGCTGTAGCCAAATACAAAAGCAGCCTTTCTTCAGACACTGAAGGGGTGCCTGAGGTGAGTGAATCTGGGAAAGGGTCCCTTCTCTTCATGGAATACAGAGAAGTAATATGACCAAGTGTTTGGGGGCTGGTTAAGTGCATGTGAAGTACTTTACATTTTCAAGTTCAAATTTCATCATACTTAGTGGATGCCATCTGTCAGATTCTGTGATACCAAAGCAGGTGGAGTATGTATGTGCCTTGTCACAAGAAGCATAATGTCTAACTTGCTTATTTGAATATTTTGACAGATGAGATAGAGGTCACTCTATGGACACTGAAAGCCAGCCAAACTCTTTTTTCTTAGTTTTTGGCTCCACTGAATAGTACTTGATCAAAAGTAGTGTCTGGAGAGCCAGCACTGACAAGTAAATGATGCTACTTACACTACATTGGAATTACAAAATAATCTCATTCATGATGGGTCACAGCTGGAACATCAGCAGCTGAGCTTCTGTTTAGATAGAGCTTGATTTAAGAAAAAATAATGATGACTATTTGGGTTTGGTTTTTATAGACGGAACGTGATTTTATTCCTATGAAACACTGGATTTCCATGGTCACGGAGACCCTCTTGAGTATTGTGAATAGCCGCTACCAGCCTAAAGGTCAGGTCTTCCCATGGTTCTATCAGGTATGTGCTGTGGTACTAAAGGCAAGGCAATATATCTGTGTTTCATACCTAGAGTTCTAATAATGAAGTTTCCTGGTTCTGTTTGAGCTGTGGTAGTTGGAATAGGGGAAAATCAAGACTTTTCTTGTTCTTGTTAATTTTCTTTCATTGCACTTTCTGTTTATATCTGTGTTTGCTTGAAGTTTTTGTCTTTATTATCAAAATGGTAAAAGCCATGTGCAAGGAATGTCAGATTGCAATGCGTCTGTGCTGTTGTTTGCTCTGTAGGTGTTTATTCTAAATTCCTCAAATGCTGAATGTTATTGCCTGGAAATGAGTGAGAGAAAAAAAATGCTCTCTTTTGTCTTTTTCTAGAAATCTTACTCAGGTGAAAATACTGCTAGTATTATAGCTCGATCCTGTGCAGCCACAGCTTTGTCTCTCCTGGTTCCAATTTTCATTGTGTCATGCAAGGAGAAGATTGAGGAGGTCTTGAGTATGCTGACTGACAGGTTACCTGGGAAACCAAATGCTGACGAGTCTCAAGCTGTTCAAATCCACATGGGTCTTGGTTTGGGGATGTTCATCTCACGTTTGTATGAAGAAAAAGTCAGGTGAGAACTACCGTATTCAATGTATGCATGTGGCCTTAAGCTCTGAGTTATTAAAGTATTTACAAGTCATGGGCAAATGATTCTTGAAGGGCTTTTTAATGTTTCTTAAAAGATGCCTCTTACTATCAGTCTTCCCCCTGCACTTTAGCCCCCTTCAGAGCTGTCCTAGATATTTTGTCATTCTTTCAGGATGAGTGACTAATTTTTGTAATATTCTAAGGTACAAAGTGCAAAGCAGTCAGCTAGAAGAGCACATATGCTTTTAAATGGGACTAGTTGCACTGGAGATGTAACTGTAAAATAATTCACAGCTCTCACTGGTTCCTTTGTAAGTGGTGCTCTGGACATGGGACAGTGTTCATTTACATCATGTGAGTTACAAATGTGAGGATGGAAGTAGTGTAGTGAACTGTCTTTAAAGCATGCTGTTACAGCTGTGTTGGCAGTGCAGAGGTGTTCTGAAGTTGTTAGAAAATCCCTCCTTTGCAGAAAAGTTGGCCTCAGCTGCAAATTTCTGGTGATTACAGAGAAATTAAAAAATAGGTTTGGCTTCATATTCCTCCAGAGTTTTTTGACTGCTAGGGATTTTTTCTTCTTGTATACCAATTAAAAAATGTTTAATTAGTACACAAGCACAGGTACCAAACATATTTGATTGGCAGTTGTTAATTTACTCAGTGAAACTAATGTTTCCAAGGCACCTGCTTTTGTTAAAACTGAAGCATTGCTGAGTTCTCATCTTCATGCTTTGGTGTCTTGATGCCTTGCGGCCACTGCCTCAGCCACATAATTTGGGAATGGACTACCTCTGTATGTTTAGTCTGTGGGACATACAAGCATTAAAGCATACAAGCATACAAGCATTAAAAGACTCATAAAGAGAATTAAGTTAAATCAGCCCTGTATTTTGGAGTATGTGAATCAATATTTTGGGGGGTTTAATTTCTGTGGTGAGGTATGTTAAGTGAATACATTTTTCTAACCTTTTCTTGCAGACTAGTTTTACTCTTTCACTGCTCTGCATGGTTTGAAAGCTTAATCTTACACATTCTTCAAAGCATTATCTTGCAACAAATCAAAACTCATATGAATGTAGCTATGGCTTGTATCAGATCATAAATCTAGTTTCCATTGAAGATGTCCTGTTCATTAGGATAACTGAGTATATGTTTAATAAGAGGAGTCCATATGATATCTTTGGAGTGACCTGTAAACGTGTATTTTTTTATCAGTAAATTAGGCAATGAGGTGGAGAGAGATTGAGAGAGCTAATAGTGTAAAAATGTCATGAATTTTCAGCTTATAAATAGTTACACATCTAGCTGAGATGATCTTTTATCAGGTTCCTCCTCCCACTGGGCATTGGGGTTTTTTTTTTGGTTGGTTGTTTTCTTTTTGTTGTTTGTTTCTATTTTGGTTTGGTTTTGTAGTGATATACCTGGTCAACAGATGAACTTGGTTCTCATGAAGTCCCTGGATGTGTTGGAGGACTGCTGCTTTGACACTAGTCTGGAGTACAAGTGAGTTTATTTATTACTGGTGATAGTTTATTTTGAACTATACCTTTTTAATTCACACTTTCTTCCTTAATTCTACACAGAAAAATATAAGAGTAGGACAAGGAGACAATGCATTCTGAGTACTTCCATATAATCACCAGCTCAGGTAGGCTGGAAAAGCCTTTTGGAGGTCCACATGCTCCCTCAAAGAGAGTCAGTCACAGATTTTGTCTACATGGCTTAAGTTTTTACAGTTAGAATTTGAATCTCCTTAGACAATAAACAACAGGTCAGCTGCCATGAGACAACTAGCATAGCATGGCAGGATGTTTCTTCCACGGTAGTCATTTCTCTTTAAAATCAGGGAAGGAATCGCCGTATCTTGAGCAGCTCAGTGTGAGTGCATAAGGTTTTCTTTCATTTTGAGCATTACTCTGTCCAGCTCTTTGCTGTTCAAAAGAAACAGCAATAATTCCCATTTGCCTTTGCCCTCCTTTCTCCAGTGCACTTTCTGGAAATCTATGAGGCGTCATAGCTGTGCACCACTGGGCTGTGAACCTGTATAGCTTAGTGAGAATTTTTGTTGCCTTTTGAATGGCACAGGGTGAGACACAGAGTATTCAGAGGCTCTATCAGCTGCAGCCCTTTGTCATGCCTATTGGTGCTGGGTTGTGCAGCCTGTTAGTTGGAGATCAAAGCCTCAGAGAAGAGCCAAGACAGACTTCTCTGTCGGCAAGAGGTTGCTAGAAGAATATGAAACAATGGCAAGCAAGAGAGGGAAGATTGAAGAGGGGGTAGTTTATTATGCTATCTATGGTTTTTAAGGGTTAAGAGGAAGTTGGTGTCTAGTACGAGTTCTCTCTGTGAGAAATAACATAAAGCTGTAAATGCTGCAGAGTTGTCCAAATTTTTCATTTCTACTTGTAAACTGCTGTTCCAAGGGAAAATCCTTTCCAGTCATTTCATCCAGTGTGATACAGGCATGGTCAGCTGCAAGGCGTGAGCATTTTCACCAGTGTTTCACCCCTGCTAAATTTGTGAATGGCAAATGGGAATCACAAAAAACAGATTGATGGTGTTTTGAGCATAGGTCTGATGAGCAGTGCAGGTGTGGGAATCAGCGCTGTTCAGGCTCAGGATGCATCCTGTGGAAGGCAGGACTCCTTGCAACCTGATGCTCTGGCAGTAAAACACTTAAAGTGGGCTGGGAAATCTGAGATATCATGTAGATGAAATGTATCTAAATACTCATTTTATGTAGCTCACAAATAAGGTAGCCAAGTGAGAGCAATTGTTAGTTACAAAAAGTGGAACAGAGAAGGTGAAGTTTTATTCTTGCTTTAGTGTCCAGTTATGTTTTAAGTCTTTATTAATATAAAATACTGTAGCTCTAATGAGAAACTCTTATTTTCTTTCTATGTAGTTTTGTCAACAAGCAATAGCAAAAACTTGAATTTAGAACTCTTGTATATAAGCCATGTCCTTGTTTTGTTCGCTAGTCATTAATTCAGATATACCAGTTAATTAAAAAGGTTTGTTTGATCTGTGCTGGAAAGAAATACCATCCCAAGACACCCCTCTATGTCTTCTAGCCATGCACAGTCATCCTTAATCCCCAGTTATTCTAAAACATTATCTTAAAAATACGGCTGAAGTTATTCTCAGATGTTTCTTTTTTGCCAAGCTAAGTAAAAGCAGCAGCTCTTGCCATTTTTAATTTGGATAGGAGAATGCTTAATATCCTAGCCATGTTTATTTGACTGCTTGCTACTTGCTACAAGCAGTGTCAGGAAGATGTGCAAGGGGGGAAAAAATAATCTACAAATAAGAGCAATTGAGGATGTGTGCCAGTGAGAGATCACCTTCAGAGTAAGGTGTCTGCTATGCTTTAGTAGCTCATGATGGAAGCCAGAAATGTTTGAAAGTTTTCTAACAAAACTGATTACTTGGAACTTGTTATGGGAGCACATGTGCAGAACTTAGTAAAAGATCTTTGGTCCAGAATGGAATTTCTGGTAAAATCTGAAAAAGAGGAGGAGACTGTGGAGATGTTTGTGCCAGCTGCCCTATTAAATTATGTCCTTTGAAACTATGTTCTCGTTGCAATTTTAAGTATCCTCAGCATCAAACAGTTAGTTGTGCTGGATATGTCTGCCCTCATGAAGCTGCTCCACTGTAGCATATTCAAATTTTAGTACATACCCATTAGAATGGGCACCTAACCATTCCTGGTAAGAAATGCAGGTGAATACCTTAATTTCTTACCTGGCTAAGAAAGCCATCTTAGGAGCTCTCTGGCTTAATCACTAATTTCATTACTTTTGCAAATGAAATATCTCTTGAAGGAGTCTGACAGCAGCAGATGCTAATACCCTCAGTGAACCTGCAATTAACATGTTTAATTGGGATTTCCTAGTTTATACTATCAGGACGCGTAGAAATTTGGATCCATACTTCCTTCACACTAGTTTATGGCACTTGTTTGGGCTACTGGTTCTTCAGAAACAGAACGAATAATGAAGCTGTATGTGTAGGACTTACATTTAAATACACATTTTCTTCTTATGCTCTTCTTTTGTCTGGTGTTTCCTGAAAAGGATGTGTGAAATAAAAACCATTTGCAAAATTGACTATGATAATACGTTGTCTACAGGGCTAGTTATCAGTCAAGGCCAAGTGGTCATCTTACCCACAAATTTTATAGGGGTTTAAAGAGAGTTCAGAGCGGCCAAAGCATACTTTAATCTTTCTCTTTTGTTTTGTCTTAAAGTACTGGATGTATTTTAGGTGTAGGACTTGTTCTTTCATTTATGAGTCACAGTAGCCAAACAGAATCACGTGTGCATGTTTCTGCTTCATTGCGAAAACTCTGCAAATACCTGGACAGCAGTGAGGACCAAAGCAGAGGAGTCCAGGAGGTATGACCTATTTTATCACAAATTTTAAGTCTTCCTTTAATTTTGTTGCCTCCCTTTAATAACTATAGTCTTTTTGCTGGAACTTTTTTTTATTTGTGGTACTGGAAGGCTTGTTTTCTATTTTTTCTTTCACAATATATGGGTTTATGTCTGCTGGAAAAAAAAAGTGATAATAACAGCAATCACAAGAATATCTTGTACAGACATTAAGGAACTGCCCGAAAAGTTAACAGACATGATTCTTTAAAGGTGTTCTTTAATTCCTTAACCCCAGATTAAATTGTTGAAAGTTGGATCATGAGTAACTATGAATACAGGTCTCTTATATACTGTTGTTTACTGCTCATCTGATCTACTAAACGCAGACAACAAGTTACTCTCAGCGAGAACTTAAATGCTAATTCTTCATCCTTCAATATGCCTTCTGTATACTTCTTTGAAATCTCGTGTTGCTAGCTAATTGTGTTGTGTTGCTAAATGTGAATTTTGTACTTGTGCATGCTGCTATGGCCCCATTTACTATTTTCTTTATATTTTGAAAACTTAAACTGAGCCCTGCACTTCAGGGAGTTTTTTTCCAGGATACGTCCTATAAGTTTTGACATGGTCCATGTATTTAGCCTATAACTTTGCTGAGGTAAAACTTGAGAATGAAAACTGATGAAATTCAAAGAGAAATCAGAACAAGCATATGTTTTGCATGAGAAAAGCAACCCTGTCTGTACATGATAAATGTAAGCCTGGAGCAGCTGAGCAATCCTCTGTTTTTCCTACAGGAGTCAATTGAGATTGATAGTGTTATTCTTTTCCCCCTGTTGGAAGTGTTCTTTATTAAACATCTTCTTCGATGGAGTTTTATTTTTTTGGCAGTATATATGTGTTGGGGATTAGCCTTCTGCAGTTTATTGCTCATGCATTAAAATTACTTACACCTATGAAATAATTTATCTGTCCCCAGAGATCTTCAAGTGTATTATTGAAATTAAACTGATTTCAATACAGCAACTTCTGAGATGAAAGGCAGCAGCTGTTTAACATCATGAGATAGTTTGGGATGAGAAGGAATTTTCAGTTTTTCACTACCCTTTGCAATTAAAACCTCTCTAATGATTTGTAGAGATGAGTAAAATTTGGGCAGCACTCTAGGATGAATGCTACTATATGAGATGCACAAGAGGCTTTTCAGAGCTGTAAATGACTTGGATATAACCTGGTACTTGAGAAGTAATTTTGGCCTGCTGCAGCAAAAGGTACAATCTGCACATTACTTGCTACAGGTCAATTGATGTCAATCTTTCACAGTAGGTAGGTGCTCTCTGCTTCCCTCAGTCATGTGTTTGTTCTGTTGCTTAACTTTGGTACAGAGGAGGTTAGGGTTTGACATTTGGCACACTTGCTTTGTTGGTAGTTCCGACTTCACTTAATTCTCCATGGCTAAGGCAGAAAAACAGAAAAGCAATGCTGCTGGTGAATCCTTCTGCAAGGATAGGAGGCTGATGTTGTGGGTGTGTGAGAGGGACAGTTCTACTTGCTCATTTTCTGGCCTAGTTGACCTGCTTGTAGTCCTGATTGGAGCACAGCATGATGAGTATGGTTACATAAATAATGATCAGATACTTGTGTTTAGAGAATAGCTACATTTGTGTCATTTGTGTGGAAGGTCAGGAGTTTAACCTCTGTAAAATCAGAAGTACTTCCAAGCTTTAGTTGTGTTTGTTTAACATTACTAGCATCAATGAAGAATCTTTCAGGGAGGAAATAAATATCTGAAAGTATAAACTGAAAATGTTACGTCTTTTTTTATTATGCTGGCACATTATTCAACGTGACCATTGCTACAGTGACCTTGATTAGACACTAGTTAATGGACTAAATTTTTTTTCAGGTAGTTGCCTATTCTGTGGCCTGTTCCTCTGTCTCTGCTTTCAGTGTGGGAATCATAGAAGCAGCTGAGGCTGAGAAGGCTATGAGCAAGCTACGGACCTTAGCAGAAAATAATCAACAGGTAATAGTTCTGTGTCTGGGCTTTGCTTCAGTTCTCTTTCTCTCTTTGTCTATTTAATATTGGATACTGCTTTACCCAAACTACAATTCAAGACAATTATATTGATCTACTTTCATCATTAACTAGTACTGATGAATATATTTACATACCCCACAATTACTAAGACTACCATTTGATTCATTAATGAGTATAGCAATTACTAGACAGTGAAATAAAAGCAACTTGCATGTGTTTGATTGCATTTAGAAGAGAAATTGTTATATTTTATGTCTTTAGTCCCTATATCCTACCATTTTTTTGTCTCTTTTATAGCATGTTTCTATAAATTCTTTTTCTTGGTGGGAAAATACAACTGTGCTGTTCTGAATTTTTGCTTTCCCTGAACCACTGACAGTGCATAACTGTAAACATAGCCACAGCTTCCTACAGGTGTGTGTTTCATCCCTAATGTCCTAGGGTATCCCACAAATTGCCAAAAATAATCTCAATATTTTAGTGCAAGTTCTTTTCTGCTTAATGTTTGCCAGGAAATGAAGGAGCCGGGGGAGGCAACCATTTTGAATCAAAGCCTCTTACATTAATCAACTGTTCAGAATGTTTATCTGAAAAATAGGAAATCAGACCTGACTACCTGTGCTAGAGCTTTTTATCTTCATATCAGAAGATCTTCTCTAAAACAAAGGTTCTGTGTGTCAAAGATTTAATCTCAGAAAATCTTATGTCATTTGAAATAAGACATCTGGTACTCTAGACAAAGACATTATCTCTAATTATTTGGAAATAAATATGTAAGTAATGTTTCAATAATAAATATAGAAAAGAATAGAGACTCCTTTGTAAAATCTGTTTTAATAAGTTCTTTTTACCTTACAGACCTACAGTTTCGCTTTAGCTTTAGGTGCAATAGTACATGGATTGTCAGCTTGTGGTCATGGGAAAGCTGAAGATCTGAGTAACAGACTAATGCCAGCCTGGATAAAAATTGTGCTTGCAGAGGTAAAGGAGTTTGTATGCATATCCTGGGTTTTGTACTTGTTTTGTTGGTTTCATTTTTGTTTTGTTTTGGTTTTTTTTTGTTTTTTTGTTGTTGTTGGGGTTTTCTTGTTCATTTGTTTGTTTTTTGGTTTTTTGGGGTTTTTTTTTGTTTTTTGGGGGTTTTTTTTGCATGGGAAGGGGTAAAACTACCCGTGGAGGTGGGAGGTGGGAAAGGGATGGTGTGCAGTTTAAAATTAACAGTAGGAACATAATTTTCCTTGCTTCTGCAGGAGTGATGTTAGGAAAAGTTAGGACTATCTGAATATGCTGTTTGATTAATATTTGGAATCAAGAGTATAACTTTGGGGTGTTTGCTAAAAATAAAAATCCCTGTTTCTCTTCTACTTGGATAATTTATGAGAAATGCTTATCTCAATGAGGTCTTAATTTGTACATGTTCACTAATTTGGAACAGTGCCCAAGTCTAGGTTATTAAGGAAAAATGTCTTGTGAAATCAGGTGCTGCTTATCAAAATGAGAAAAAAGAAGGGTGATTGTAGTGCCTTAGTCATTAAAATAATTTCAATTTATCTGGAAAAGTTAGGTGTTTCAAATCAAACTCTAAATTTACATATTAAGGTTGCAGTTAAAGGTAATTATCAATAAAGAAATTGGTTTTGAGTTGAATTGCACTGGTATATTTTGTGGAATACAGATTGTGCTAGGAAAAAAGGTGATTTGTATTGACATGATGATTCCAGATTTGGAGGAGTGAGGAGGAAGCTCCATATAAAGCTTTCATTCATCAAGAGAGGGATGCTGGACTCTGATCTGAAAAGGCTGTTGGGATTAAAGGTGTAGTAGTGATAGTAGTCATGGTTTTTAAGTTGGAAGAAATAAGCATTTGGTCCTAGTGTTGTGTCATCACATTGGCTCACTGGTCCTGAATTATGCTTCCAGGGTTCTCCAACAATGGACCGTCTGGCTGCTGTCAGTGGGCTGGTTGCACTGGTGGGCTCTGAAGGAGGCATGATACAGGTCAGAATATGCAAGCAAATGGTACTGTAATCTCGTGGAGAAATTTGCCTAGAAGGCAAGATGGGATGCATCCTTCACATTTGTACAGCAATGGCTGTAGACCAGGACATCACATTTTTACAATAATTCATGTTGTGTATGAACCAAGCACATTGACTTGCAATGCATAAAATGGGACTTGTTCCATTTTGCCATCATATGGCCCATGTGCAATGCCACTGGGGAAAATTTTCAGCCATGTAAGCTTTCTCCTTTTCTCTCTCCCACTCCCAGAGAAAGACATGGGTGCAAATGTAATCTGTTTTCAGAATTTTTTCTCTGTTTGTTGCTTCTTTGTTTATTTCTTGCAAAAATAACCTTTTTTTATTTTTCTCTTGCAGCTGAAATCTGAGGGCATTCAGTCCTCACAGTTTCACAGTAAGCTGAATGAAGTGATCAGAACCCTTACACAGGTAAGAAGGTAGCCTGTGTTTCTTCTTTTGAATAATGTACTAGTGTACCTTCACACCTTGCAAAAGCAAGCCAAGTCTGTTAAAAAGAAACTATGTAATGTTTGTAACCAGCTTGAATGAGGCAGTGTAGGGAAATTTGTCTAATGAGTGGTTTATTGTCTCAACAGATAATTAGTTTGTCAGAGCAGATTGGTCTTCAGACAAATGCAGCAAGACTTCTGGGACGTCTTCACATGTCCTGTTTGTCTTCTACGCAGAACAGGGCATCTGGTAAGATGCTTTATTACTGCTTCTTAAAGAGCATGTAGAAATAGCACATCACTAAAAAGACAGTGAGGGACACATGAGATAATATAAGTTAGACAAGGCAACCCTGGAAGTGACATGACAACCTTTGAATCAGAGATCTCATGGTCCTGTGTGTCTAAACGTTGGAATATGAATCAGTAGGAATCAGTAATAGGATCCCCCACCACTGCTTTTACTTGCAGTATGAAAGTAAGGTTCTAAATTGTTCTGGTCAAACTTGTATATTGCTTCTTTATTTTTTTATAGGATAAACTGTAAACAGGTTTTGTAGTTCTTATAGCACATGTATTTGACATCTACTCCATGCCTTTTAGAACTGATTAATCTACTTTTTGTTTTAGCACTTCCCACTCTATAAAAAAATCAATACTTAAAAACTAGTCTATAACAAGACCAAGCAGATGTTTTAGAAGTATTTTTCTAGAACAGCTCTTCTCTGGTTAGCTGAAATAAAAAAATTAGTGTTCTGTGCCCTTTCAGAGTGGCTGATACATTGCTAACTTTAGGTGTTAATTCAATATCCATTGGTAAAGTAAAGGCTGGATAATTAATCATTAATGAAATACCAGTAACAAGCAAAAGCTAATGAAGTTGAAGCTGTTTGCTTTGGTGTGAACTAAACTGGGAACCAAAAAAACAAAATGTAGATGAACATCACAGAGAAAAGTCTCTCAAAGTTTTTGATTTTATGTATGCCTGCATGAATACATGCATGCCTAAGGTTAGATAGATATGGAATGTCTGCTGCATTAAATTTCCTAAAATTTTGAAGCGCTCCCTTTCAAAGCCCAGCTTGCAGTGCCCAATATATTTTTAAGGAAGTTCTTATCCCTGGCTTTTCAGTTGATCTGAGAATTTGTTTTTTCACATCTGGCACCTCTCACCACCAGAAATGTTTAGCTTGCTTTAAAGGTGAAAAGGCCAATACGTCTATCAATCTTGTGGTCTAAATATTCTGAGTCACCTACAGAATCAGTTAGCTGAAACACAGCTCAGTCTGGGCTTTAAATTTACCTGGCAGCAGAAGGTTGTAATTTTTGCTGATGATGTTTTAGAATATAAGCAGTCTTTTTATCTTCACAGTTCCTCCAGATTTTAGCTACTTACCTGTAAACAGCTTTATCAGGGCAGCCATTGACTTTGCTATTGAAAGTGGAAAGAAAGGTAAGGATCAAACTACAGTATTCCTCTGGGAAATTTGTTATGGCTATAAAAGATGATCTTAAACACTTGCTTTTATTTGCTAAGAGAACGTTTCTAAGTACAAATTTGAACTTTGCTAATGTGAGGTATTTAAAATAGAAATTTAATTACAGTCAAAAAGATACGGTAATATTGTGTAGTTAGGACTTTTGTTTTCTCCACCTGATTTTTTACTTTTAAAACCCTTTTCCCTTCTGGTGAGATGATGTTTCTTCCCTATGAGAATGAAAGTCAGATCATTTTTAAGTGTTAGCCTGTATGCCCAGTTAATACTCCATCATCAGACCAACTTTATGCTGCCCCTTATTTCAGTAATGCTGGATTAAGAGTCTCTATAACAAGAGTGGTAATAAAAAGATTACTGATGGGATAGATCCAAAGAAGCCTGAAGAAAGTATGGTCTTACATAAGGAAACCTGGTAAAAGAGAGATGTCTCAGAGTAGTCTTAAGGAAGGTAAGAGAGAGAGGATTGCTTCTATGTGGAGTTTAGTGAGCTCACTGCTGTCCTATGAAGCAAGCTTTGCTTTAAATGGAGATTAAAATGCCTACGTTTTGATTCCAGGAGGACTGAGTTAACTTATGTTGACATAACATGGTATGTAGCAAAGGTTAGCACTTAACCTGACTGTGCTTTTGGCCTGCATTTACAAGATGAGAAAGGAAAGCAGTGTCAGAAAACTTTTCTGTTCTCCCAATAAAAAATGAAAAAATACTATCTTACTAGATGAGGAATATCTATAATTAACTTGTAAATTGACTCAAAAACAGGGGACCAGAAAGTTTCTATTTATTAGTAACAAAAAAAACAGTTTGACAGGATATTAAAAACATAACTGTTCATTATAAATGAAATGGCTAATTCTCAGACACAAAAGGAAGTGATTTTGTAACACTTTTCAGTTCTTTACTACAGCTGAGCTATTCAGCAAAATATGTGTATACCAAATTTAGACCCTGACCATATCTTCTGTTCTAGGCCCTGAATCTGTCCCAGCTGAGTTGGTGAAGGTAGCACTGGCACCCATTGCATTAGTTGGAGAAAGCCATCAGTATCCACCTGTAAACTGGGCATCCATTCTTTCTCCTTTGATGAGGCTGAACTTTGGTAAGAGTTGCAGTTTTCTATTAAGACTTTTGTTTTTGTCACAAGAGTTATTTACTAATGCAGCTTTCACAAACTTTGGAATCCTCTTCAGGGCTTGAAGTTAGTGCAGTGGTTAGTTTTATTATGCTTTTGAGACTGACTTTTTAGTGTTTGCAAGTATATATTTGTCATCACCATGTGGACACTGTTTTAACTGAAGAAAAACTAAAGAAGATCAGAGCTGAGAAGTTCCCTAAAACATTGGTGAAAGTGGCCTGAATATTTAATATGTACTGTTTATGTAAGAGCCCATCATAAAACTCAACTAATTGTATTCTGTTACTAGTAATTGCTAAACACTTGTTCCAATGCCCATGTCAGAGCCTTCATGCCACTTTTCCAAAAAATTGAACTGTTTGATACTTCATTTAGCTATAACTAGTTTGAAATGCACTTTCTATTAAATTAAACTGGGTAATAACTTTCAAAATAATGAAAAAAGATTCCTATACTGAGGTCTGCCATTCTTATGAAAAGCTGAAACTTGTGAAATGTCTGGAGGGTTTTTTTATCCTGCTTTTCACTTAGGAGTCTTACTTTTGTAAATCAGGGAATTTGCAGAGGAAACAGTACATCTGTTTTGTGGCTGGTTTTGGATTTCAGACAGCATCATAGTCCAGGAATATTGACTTATTTTTCCTTCTGTGGATTAAAGCTTGACTTTATTTGGCAAGGAGCGGTTTCTTCCTTTATTTTTTATTTTTTTGTAGCATTCCCACATTTTTGTTCCTGCATAAATTGAAATAACTTGAACAAATGCTGATACTTCTTGCTGAAAGTGCATGAATGTAAAGAGGAGTCTTCTAACATCTATGTGTTAAAAGCTTTAAGAAGGATTTTTAGAAAATAAGTTGTAATGTAATGCTCTAGTAGAACCACAACCCTCCTTTATTTTATGAGTTGAGAACAAATTTAAAGGGCAAGTATTTTCTTCATAACTTTGTTTTCTTCTGTTTTAGGTGATGATGTAAAACATCTCTGCCTTGAACTGGCTGTGACACAGGCCCAGTCATCTCAAAATGCAGCAATGCTTTTAGGGATGTGGGTGGCACCTCCCCTTATCTACAGTCTCAGTGTATGTATATCAGAAAACTTGTGGGATTTCAACCCCTTTTTCATATAAAATTACTCAGTGACATTGTTTAGGCTGTCTCACTAGAAAAGGATTACTTTTTTTTTTTTCAGAATTTCAGAATTCCTCAGAAATACAATTTAGTGAGTATTTATAGTGTGAGAGAGGTTATTCTGGGGCCTTGAAATTCAAGGCAGACTTAAGACCTGCTACAGTCATTTTACTTTACTGCTTAAAACCTATAGTGCTGATAACCTGGAGACATAAAGCATGGCATGTAGGGAGAAAAAGGATCTTTTATTATACTAGCTAAAAGTCTTAAAAAAACAGTCCACCCTAATCTGTCGAAAAGCTTACCTACTTTTTCTAGCAAGGTCTCTTGATCTAGCTAACTAAAAAAAGCTATGTCTTGAAAACCTTGCCTTAATTTTGTAGATACCCAACAGACTAACCTACAGTATAATCAAATTTGGTCTTATCCTTCATTGCTGTTCTGTTGTTCTGGAATTAAAAGGTGGATTCCATGATATAGTATGTAAAACTCCCTGAATCCCACAGAATACTTGACTGCACATTTCTGTCACTTTATCCAAGTTCAGGAGCAGATAAATGAAAATTCTCAGAAAATTAATTGTTTGTTTCTGTGATCTCTTCAAGGAGTGTTTTTTGTTTTAATTCATTAATCTTAGATATGCAAACATTTACTGGCAGTTTTAAGGTACATAAGTGGTAAGGTACCCAAAAAAGGCTTTCATTTCTGACTACCACTTTTCCAGCTGCAGTGAGAATTTGAGGTTGCAAAATAAGGTGAGCCACAGAGAATTTAAGCTCTGCATTTCGTACAAGTTATTCATTCTTCTTCACTAACTAGCAACATTCATGGTTCTATGGCTATCATACTTCTGTCATTGACTGTCTAGACAGTCTGTATGCTTTAGGTAGGAATGCAGTGGACGCCATGTAAAAAAATTGCTCTGTCCATATGAAGAAGTGATCTCTATTGAAAATAAGTTCTTCAGTTTTTAATGAAAACAGAATATTGACATGTTTGAACTCTTTTTAATTCAAAAAATTCATCAAAAAAGGGAAGAAAAAAAGAATGGAGAAATATTTATGACTTTAAGTGCTTTTATAAGTTGTGTTTGCACCACTCTTTTTATAATTTTATTCAACAATAGTTCAAGGTCAGTGAAGAGCTAGAATTTGAAACTGAGCAAAAATTTTTCCTTTTCAGATGAAAAGTCTGAAATACCTTTTCATGTCCCTGTCACTGTGGATGCAACATGTTGCAGAAGATAAACTGCAATCTTTTACTGAAGTGCTTCTGATACAACAATTTGAAGTGAAGAACCGGACAAAAAACCCAGAAATTGTCCAGTGTGTTCTACAGGGGCTCATCCAGGCAATGAAACTTCCCAACCCAGCCCAGTTTTGCTGGAGCTTTTTGTGTCAAGCTGTGGAGAAAATATATGAGCTTCTTCCAAATGAGATTCAGGTAAGGAGTATGTATGAGGTGTATGAATACTGTAGCTAGGTATTTTTTTAATGATGGTTATGTCCCATCATTAAAAAAATAATGATGGTAAGTCCCATCCCAGTAATAATAATTTTTTAATAGTTTTTTTTATGATGGTAAGTCCCATCTTTTTGCGCTGATGCATCAGATTCAAAACATGAATTAGATGTACAAATTTTAATTATATTAATTAAAATAGCAGCATAATTTCAATTTAAGTTACTTTTGGTTATTTTAGAATACGGTGTTGTGAAACCAATTTAATGTGCATGCCTCCCTCATAAACAATTTGGTAATGGAAAATTACAATATTAGTACTGAAATGAGTTTTAATGAAAGAGAAGAAATGAACAGTGAGTGAGAAGGCTTTCTTTTTCCCACAGAGGATTCAGCTTCTCACAGTGATTTAAAGACACTATTTAACTACAGAAAATACTTTCAAAGAATGGCATTTTGCCATTAAAAATAAAATAAACTCTTTGAAAGTATTCAAATACCATAGTTCTTGTACATTGAATTGTTGATATACATTGAATTCCCCAGCAAATACAGAATTTCTAAAACAGATTAAGTGACGTTACAAGGTAGATTAATTATTCATCATTATCATTTACAAGCTCCTAAACTCATGAATTTTGATGATGGAGAAGGCCAGAAATAGACATTTAGACATGCATTTACTTTTCTGTTTGCAGAGAGGTGAACTGGAGATGTATATTGATGTAGCAAGATGTATTTCAGAAATGACTGATTCAGAGATCAATCGCATTCTCCAGGTCTCCAAGGTAATTATGTTTTAATTATGCTCTTTTATCACCAGATCATGTGAAACAAGCAACCTTCTCATTTTTATTGTCACCAGACTATTTTAGCTCACTGGGAGCATTGTTTTACCTAACATGTAGGTAAGAGTATTCTGGATCTAATCTGCAGGTAGTGAGAGAAGCAGAAGTGACAAGAATCCATATCCCAAACTTTCTCAAAGCAACTGAAATACTCATGATTTCACCTGGGAGGTTTGAATGGGAGAGTCTTAACTAACATGGTGAGGTGAAGGTTGGCCTCTTCTCTCAGGCAACCAGTCCTAGACAGGACAAGAAGACACAGTCCTAAGCTGCACCAGGAGATATTTAGGCTGAACATTACAAACAATTTCTTCACAGAAAGGGTGATTAGACCTTAGCATGGGAATGTCACACCAGGGTGATGGTGGAGACAATGTCCCTAGAGATGTTTAAGGAAAAACTGGATGTGGCACTCGGTGCTGAGGTCTAGTTGACATGATATTTTTGAATCATATGTTGGACATGATAATCTCATAGGCCTTTTCCAACCTAACTGATTCTGTGATTCTGGGAATTACTTCTGTTAGCAGAACAGCAGTGGTGTGAACCAGAGTGGTGTTGTATCTTCTAAATCTCAGACCAATTATGCAAACAGCAGACCACAGTCCTCTTTGGTTAATATACCCACCTGCTTGAAATTGGACTGTAAATGCATCTTGGTGACTAGCTGTCCTTGAACTGGTGGATCTGTGCTTCTGTTAAAAATGTGAAATAATTGACTGAAAAACCTTTCATTCTTGACTTTGTGTTCTATATTTACATTCACACTCAGATTTTTCCTGGTGGACAAGATGACTGAGGATGATAATGGAATAAAAAAAGCTTTTGTCTTGTCGCTCACCAGTGGAATCAATTAGTGGAGGAATTCTTAGCAGCTAAAATGCTAAGGAAATGACCTGTGTGGAGGAACTTGATGTTTTCAAATCAAGTTTAAAAAAAAAAAAGTCGGTGACATAAAGCCCCCCTCCACCCCTTCTGTTTGCTTTGAAATTCACTAGAGTGTCAAGCATTCAAATAGGTTGTGGAAGCTGAACTGTCATTTCCTTGTATTTTTCGCTTCATATTTCACACTGGAAAACATCATTTAAGAAAACTTCTTTTTGTCACTACAGTGTATCTGTCTTGTAAGAAGACTTAAGTGTCCAGAACTGTTAAGCTGGTTCATTCAATTTCAAAGGGGAATGTAAAATTTAAAGCAGTATGAAAACAGGCTTGACTGAGTTACACTTTGCTGGCCTATTTCAAACAGTGTAAAGTTCAAGTAGCATGTACAGTTTTCTGTGTAATATGTCTTGAGGAAAATGAAACCTACTAGTCATTCAAAGGGTTTCTTACTTTTTTTTATGGAGAGGAATGCAGAATTTACTGTTTCCACAAGAAATATACCTTTCAATTTAACTTTTTTTATTGCATTTGCAGAACAATATAGAGAAGGCCACATTTATGAAAGTGTATCTAGTTTCGCAAGGCAGATTGTCTCTGACAAACTTGAGTGCTGTAATTCATACTGTGGCAGAATATCACCAGAAGGAAAATATTTTATGGATGTTCCTGCATAGTTTCTATCATGCTCGCATTGTGAGACATGAAAATACAGGTAAGATTAGGCTTAAAGAAAAATGAACAATGCAATCAATAGATATTTATGAATCTAAAATGATTCCTTTAAAATTATTTTAAGGTGGTTTAACCAAATTTTTCTGTATTAGAAACTGCTGTCTTCTGAATTCTTTTATTATTCAAGTACTTGTATCAAACTCTGCTTTTACATTTTTCTCCAGTTACTTCTTTTTCTGGGGCCCAGCTACAAGTCATTTGTCTCATCAATGTGGTTTACAGACCAGAGTTTTAACTAGATCTGTGTCTCCCACTCTTTTTAGGGTAGTGTTACAGATGTACATAGTACATTGGAGACCTCTTAATACTGCAACTCTGCTAACCTTCTGACCTACAATCTGACTTAACTGTATGTGACACAGAAGGTGGAGAAATGTTCCTAGGAGACTGGTTGAACTCAGGAGATAACTTTCTTTCCTGAACTCCTTGCACGGTTTAACACAGGAAATAAATTTCCCTTTTTCCCTCTTCATACCTATACCAGATAGTCATCTGGTGGGTTAATGATTTGGGCTGGCTCAGCTCTAGTTCTGACAAAGCATAGGAGCCGATGCAAGAGAAGTAGGAGAATCACACAGGAAGATAAAGAAGGAAAAAGAACAGAAAGATAAAAGAATGAGGTCTCATTTTCATGGCAGAAAGGTTTTTGTCTCTCTGTGTTCACTAAACAACTACTGCTAGATGCCTTAGCTGCCATCTGTGTTTCAAGAACTTCTAAGAGTAGTGAGCTTTAATTGAGTGAAGTGAGGATTCTTTGGGTAGGAGACAGCATGAAAGGGGGCATTTGTAAAGATTACATGGAAATAGTTATGTATGATGTAATGTGGTCTTGGTGGTGAGCATGGTTATTACCTTCTAGGAGATAGAACAGATTTTGGATAGCAGAATCTGAATCAATGAAATGTTTTCCATCCTTGAGATGAACTGAGACCTGATTTTATTTGCATGCTTTGACCATATTTTACTGACCCTCTCAACACTGTAGGACCATTTACACAGTAATTTGTACGTTGAGGGAGGTTTTTAAGATTCTGTAGCAGTCGTATGTGCAGACTTGGTTAGTGAGTCCTGCAGGCTGCCATTATGTGAAATAATTCTCACTCAGTTTTTTGTTTGATTTTTGTGTGTGTGTTCAGTGTGTTGCCTGCATTATTTGCAATGTTTCTGTACTGTTTAGGGCCTGTATGTTTTCTGTCAGTGGTAGAATTAATCAAATGTGATTGTAGTGTTGGTGATCTTTGTTCTTCTGCAGTTGGTACTTTCCTGCTATAGTGATTTTCTGTGCTTGCTTTTTAATGAAAAGCAGTGCATTCTAGTGTTTGACATGAGTCAGTGTTCTTATTCTTTTTCTAGGAGTTCTGAAAAGAATGGACTGGCTGTTAGACCTGATGGGCTACATTAGAAATGTAGCATACAAGTCAACACCCTTACAAAATGTTGATCTGAAAGAGGTAATGGCTGTGAAAATTATTTGGAGCAAGGACAGAAGGAAGTTTTGATATATTTCACATTTTTCCTCAGTAAGAAGAATTATTCCCCATGCTTTTGTGTTTTAGAAGATTGTGATCTTACCACCACAGAGATCTTCACAATTTTTGTGAATGGATGTGTATTTAAAATTATTCTTTAAAATAACCATTACATTTAAGTTATAATAGAACCTTAAGGCAACTGAAGGAAATAATTCCTTTAAATTTACTGTATTTAGAACAATTGAAGGAAAATTTTGAATTCGCTAGTAGAACTGCCTAGGCAGGTCAGAACTGTGTAGTTTCTGGTTCTGAGAGGGCTTGAACAGTTTTAGAGAAATAATGTTGAAGACCAATTTTTGGTCTTCTGTTTGAGGACATAAAATAAGCTGCTGCTTAGATCAGAAGGACATTAATTACATTGCTGCAACATTTCCCAACAATTTATAGCACCACAAGGGTGACCATCTCTGATTTCCTTCGACGGTCAGGTTGCTGTGAAAAAGTTCTTTCCCAATTTTAAATGAATTTTGGATCAGCTTTAATCAAAAAGATGATTTTAGAAGAGTGTGATTTTATTTTTCTTTTTGTAGACATTGTATTTTTTTTTCTGTAGACAGAAAGTATAGAAGGATATTAACTTTTTAGTTCTTACATTGTGAATTTTACCTGAATTTTTAGATTATTGTTTTTAAGAGCAAGTCATCATCTAGATTTTGGTCTTGGGTTTTTGGTTGGTGTCTTTTTTGGATGAGTTTTTTTGTTGGGTTTTATTGGTGAGGTTTAAATTTTTTTTTTCCTATTTCTGTATTATTCATTTAATGAAGTGCATTTTTGCCTTTTTCCTGTTTAGTGCATAGATTTCCTCATATGGCTGTTTGCAGCTTCTGTTTTGGCCTGGGCTGACCATGGTGCACCATTACTCCTTGGCCTCAGTGCTGACTGGTCATTGTGGAAACACCACATGGTATCGCCAGAATTATATGAGGAACGCATTGGCAAGCACCCTACTGACAAGTTTGCTGTACAAGAGACTCTCACTCTCCTTCCAAGTAGTCTTTCCCTTTTGCTGGGTAAAGAACCATGGAAAGAACAAACACAGAAGGTAAAAGGCATGTAGTGGTAAGCACTTAACATGAGAAAGCACTCCATTTTTGGTAGTCACCTTAAATCTTAGATTGAGCAGTTATTTCTTCTGTATTTTACTGCATCTCAGTTGTGATCTCACTTTATTTTTAATCAGATATGAGAGTAGTTTCTTAAGTAAAATTTGAGAGTTGCAAAAGAAATATAAAACGCCAAAGCTGGGAGTCAAACTCGTAAGAAAATACAGCCAGAAGAGAATTGGGACGTGTTGGTAGCAAGTCAATGTTTTAAACACTGAAAGAAGGATCCTCTGCAGCTGGACACACCACACTGTAAATTCAGAGCAGTCAAAGATCTTCTTCACAGTTTGCAGTGTGTGTCATTTATTTTGAAGTATGAGTTGCAAATAAAAGTGGAAAATTGTGCCTAATTTGGCAATCCTACTGTGCAATGCATGTAGTTGCTATATGTGGAAGTACTGTTATTAATCTATAGATTAATATTGTTTTTTGCAAACTGGAATCTGTTGAGAACTGGTTTCTCTGAGCATGCTTCTGTTCTCAGAGTTACCTCTGAAGTCAGAATTCAGAATGTCAGAGGAATGCAGGGGTGAGCTGTTAGTATGAAAGTGCCTAATTAGGTTTTAAGGAAGAATGTGAGGCCTTGCCCTGAAAATCATCCTTATGAGTTTAAATACCATATTGTCATCCAGGCACCCTGCACTGCCAGAAAAAAATAACAAAAAATGAGAGAGGTCAAAAGAGGAACAAAGGCAATAAGAGTTCTGAAGGATTTCCAGTAAAACATTTGGACAAGAGACTGATAAGAAAGAGTTATATTAATAGGTTAAAGGTATGAACAGGCAAGATGGAGGAAGCTGTTTAGTGTGCCTTCTTCTTACAAAGAATTATTGCTGACATAATGAGAAGGAACAAAGGGAGTTTCAGGTCCAGCTATGGGAAGAATTGCATTGACAGGGAGAAAACACTCTAGGGTATTTTGTTTACTTTGGGCAGAAGCTTCATTGGCCACTGCCTCTGGTTAGATAACTGAATTTAGCAGAAATAAAATATTGTCTGTCAAACTGAAAATAATTCATTGTGTTCTGATACAGAGGCTCTTTTAATTCAGATTTTTTTCATATTTCTATCTTCAGTTTATTGACTGGCTGATCAATATGATGGAATGTCCTAAGGAAGCATTATCAGAATCTTCCAAGGACCTGCTGAAAGGTAATATATTTTTAATTGGGTCCTCTTTTTCCATAAAGGTCAGTAGAGCTCAAAATACAGTTGTTATAAGGAGTGAGACCTTGTCTTTGAGGTAATTGTCACAGGTAAGTTGATATTTTTGTCTGTAACACTTCACATTTGCTGTTTCATCTTCTGATGCTTATGATGTAGCACTTAGGGTCCAAAAGACCTAGAGGTACATCTAGTGCACAAAATTATTGTGATAGATCATTATTGTGATAGATTAATTGATAGATCTGTCTGTTGTTTTTGAAGTTTTGAAGTTATCCTTAAAATAAGATGCAACATACTATTGTGAAATCCTCTGGTACTAGAATACAAATCACATAACTTAGTTGCAAGTAAAGACTGCTCTGTGTGGAAGGGGTAAGAGGTGTGAACTAAGACAGCCTAGTAAAGGGGTCTGAGAAAAATGAAAGAGAAATGAGGATTGCTGAAAAGATACATGAAAAGAAAGATGGTAAATAGACAGTATGTTGAGTTATGGTAGCAGTTGTAGCCCTAGCATACATCCTATTGCTTACTTACATATGTAGGATCTGTGCAAGTCGTTTTAAGAGGACACCACAAATATTCTCAAGTGAAGTGCAGTTGTGCTTCTTTTCATGAATACAATGCATTTCCTTTGGACCATCTGATTTGTTGGACCTCAACAAGGCTTCTTGAAATCCAGTTATTAAGTTATTTGCATTAATAAGATAATTGCCCTTATTTTGATGTCTGCAGTTTTAGTCACTCTCTGATAAACTCCCTTATAATGTCTGCTGATCTCCATCAGGAGTCATGCTAAGGGCTGTTGGAGAGCCTCCTCTGTATATCAGAGAGTTCTGATATTTACCATATTTTCTCAGTGTGCCCTGATAGAGACAAATCACTGTTCCCCTTGAGCTTCCCATTGTTTTTTTCCTTTTACATACTAAAACATGAAACTTCCATCTGAATAACTAGACTGTGACTAGGTTAGTTACTGGATTTTGTCTAAACACGATTCTTTCAAATTGAATTAAGAAATCAGTGAGTTGCATTTCCAGGCAGTGAATTGAGCAGAAGACTTAAGACTTTGTGGTTCTGTTGTTCCCAGTCCTTGTATGTCCTGGCTTGAATTGCTCATTGAGTTTGAACTTTCTGCAATGTTGGTTGATCTGTGTGCCTAACTGGTAGACTAATTAGAAGATGATGTGATATGATTTCAGTAGATGAGATGTGCCTCAAAGCAAAGGAAGGGCCTTGTGCATCACCACAAGTGAAAGAATTATGAAAGAGTCAGTAAAAGGAGAACTAAACCTACACCTGTGTTAGTAAAATCACTAGGAAGAATACTCATATCTTTTCCTTTGGACTGCACAACTTAATTTGTAATTTGTAATTTTTTCCTGTCTTCACAGTTACACTTTTGGCCTTGAGGTCTCTTGCAGAGTTCAAGAAGAAAGCAGTATGGACTAAAGCTTATGGGTGGTAGTGAAGAAAACTGTCCATACTTGAAAACATAATATTATTACTCAGGCATCAAGAAGCTATATTTCAAAGACATTTCTATTACAAGATTTTTAATTGGGTTTGGCTTTTTTTTTTACCGTTTTGCTTCATACAAAAATTCCTATGAAAAGCAATATTTTGTCTTTAAGTAATGTGTTATTGTTTTACAAATGTGCTGAATCTAAATGAGAAATACACATTCAGTTTCAATTGAGTTGTTTCAGTGGCATCTGGGAACCTCAAAAGCTGGAGTGGAATATTCTTCTAATTCATGGAAGCTTTGAAGGAATGGCTGGAAATAAAATAAACTAGTAAAATTTGATGGATATAGTGTATTTACTAAAGTATATTTTAGTGTAACAGACTTGGAATGAGCATTATATTTGAACTGATAATCCTTTCTTTAGTAATAACACAATGTTCTTGTCCAGTAATGGCAACACATTATGACTATGTAGTGTGAGCAGGGTTTCTGAAGAGGGAGGGTGTGCGTGTCAGGTTTCCCATGCTTTATAAAGATTGCTGAAATGACTCAGTGATCCTGATGGCTGTTGTATCTGCACCTCCAGAACAGTTGCCATTTTCTTTCCACTTCGAACTGTTCTTGTCTCCCTGACACTTCTCTACAGATAACAAGAGTTTTCCTCTGCCTCTAGGGAAAAGCAACAATATAGCAACACTTTTCCACATTTATCATCTTAAATAAATTAGATCCCACTATTTTCCTTATTTATTACTTTTTTCTTTCTGAAGGAATAGAGACTTTTTCACTTTGCAATCTTGCCAAGATAGGTATTAAAAGAGATTTTATATTTTTTAGCAATCCTCTTTGCTGAAGTAGGCAAAAATTAACTGAATATAATCGGGCACTGTTCCCTAGTACCTTTCAAAACAGTGCTGGTAAGAGCATTGTTGATTTTTGGTCAGGTTGAAGGAAATTATATTTCCATACATCTAGAAGATGCACCCCACAGGAAGAATTACTTTATTTTCAGGACTGATAACATTTCCTCTGTTAAAGAAATTCTCTTCTGATTTCTTGGTCACGTGGTCTGTTTGCCATGGAGGAGACAGAGGACAGTCCACAGTGCAGTTACAACTTTCTTGTGAGGGGAAGAGGAGGGGCAGGCACTGATCTCTTCTCTGTGGTGACCGTGACAGCACCTGAGGGAATGGCCTGAAGCTGTGTCGGGGAGGTTTATGTTGTTGGCCGTTAGAAAAAGGTTCTTCCCCAGAGGGCGGTTGGGCACTGGAACAGCTCCCCAGGGCAGAGGTCACAGCACCAGCCTGACAGAGCTCAAGAAGCACACAGTGCAACTCTTGGAGTTGTTCTGTGCAGGTCCAGAAGATGGACTTTGATGATCCTTATAGCCCTCTTCCAACTCAGAATAATCTATGATTCCATGACTCTTTCTAGGATTTTCTCATCCAACAGGGTACTGTGTGGAGGCTGAGCATTTCTTCACTGATTGGGTACGTGGAGGATTAATGCAGTATTTGTTTGCCTTTCCAAAATAGTGGATAATTAGTGGTAGGTTTCTGCTGCATATGCAACTCTATACTGAGAAAACTGTTCAAAGGTGAATGTGCAGAAGGACTCACGGAAAGTCCTTGTGAGCAAGTGTGCATCTCAGTTCATGACACTTCCATTTGTGTGCACTTCTAAGTAATCTCTAACAAAACCAAATATGTCACATTTTAATGGTTCCATCTCTAATGTGCTGTTTCAAAGTTACACCTTTAATCATCTCAGTTTGCATGCTGATTAGCATTTTAATTCAGATGAAATTTTGTCTTTTTTAAAGGAAATCGCTGTGTGATGCCTACTTGCTGTGTTTCAGTTTGCATAGAGGAGCAATATGAAAACATCTGAATTAACTAAATTCCTACTGATGTGTAGTAGAACATGGAAGCCAAGGGATGGCATAGCATGGCCTGAGGGTGGCAATGCTTACAGAGCTGCAGAGAGCACTGAGAGTTTAAGAGAGTATTTGAAATGTTTGAACACCAATGCACACAATACTGTTCACTCAGTCACAATGCTAGAAGTGATTATTTAATCTATGGGCAATGAGGAGACATCTCTAGACCAGTAGCCCTTGTTCTTATGGAAAATGTCAGTTTCCTGGACATCAACTGGAAATGCCAGACAACTGTACAAGGAAGTCTCAGAAACTCCAGAAGTGTGTTGAAGACAATTTCTTGCCACAAGTAATTTGAGACAAAATGAAAGATGTCCCTTCAACTCTCTCCCTGCCCCTCCCCATCCCCAACTTGCTGTTTGTGAATAGGGAAGGAGAAGATGGCATTTTTAGATGGCTGTTTTGGCCACAGTAATCATGAGTTTAAATAATGAGTTTAAAATTTTTGGTGTAAATGAGAAACAAGTCATCAGAGTTGCTATCCTAGATTTCAGGATAGCAAACCTTAAACTGCTCAGGAAGCTAGCTAGCATGGATCAGTCATTAATAACACTGCTACACACTGGTCTAGCCTGTCCTGTCAGAGAACATACAGCAGCAGTGACTTTCCATTTCTGGACACTGAAACTGTAAATGAACAGTTATATCAGTTTCATCTTTGTAAGTCTGTGGGGCCTGATGGGATTCATCCCAGACCACTGCAGGAGCTACCAATAAGGAGTGTGGGGAGATCCCTGCTGACCAGAAGCTGGCCAACATTAATCGAGTTTACCAGAAGGGCGTGATGAAAGTCACAGACAACTGCAGGCTTGTTAACTTCATTACCAGGGAAAATTTACCGAGACCATACTGGATACTGTTGAAAGGCATTTAAAGAACAATACAACCATCAAGCACAGTCAACATGAGGGAAAGGGAAAGCCCTGAGAAGCTCATCTGATACCCTCCTATGATACAGCCACCCACCTAGTGGGGCTTTGGATACTGTCCCTTACAATATCTGTCTGAACAAACTGTTCAACAGTGAGATGACTGGGTGCATGGTGCACTGGTTAAAGAACTGGCAGAAGGACAGAGCTCAAAGAATTGTAGTGCATGGAGCTGACAAAGAGTCATCAACTGAGGCCCTGGGGTCCTGTGACCACTGGACACGTCACAGGGTGAGGTCCTCAGCAGCCGGATAGCGTTAAAGATGCTCCCTCTCAGCGGCAGGATGACACTCAGGCAGCTTAGTTTCCAAGAGGGTTTATTGTAGGAAAAGATAGGTCAGAGAGCGAGGAGGGACAACCACTCTGGAAGGGAGCTCGCACTGAGAGCGCCGAGCAGAGAGTGGGGTGATGAATATAACTGTAGCAGGGAAGGAGGGTCAGGGTAGACAACAACCAATGAGGGAAGGGTTCAGGGGCAGAGTGGAGGGTGAGTGATGGGGTTACAACCAATAGGGACAAGGGCAAGGAGTGGTTACAGGGAAGGAACCAATGGGGGTTCAAAGAACAAAAAACTTTCTAGAACTGGGGAATGGTCTACATAATGATTGACAGGGATGAGGGGAAGGCACAACCAAAGATTGACAACAGGGGAGGCAGGGAAGCTAGACGTTGGCAACCTCCCACGGCATCTCAGGGGGACTATCTCCCAATTCCCCTCCCACAATCCACAGTGTTCTTCAGGTTTCAAGTCTAGAGCCAGTTCAATTCAATGTATTTATCCATGGTTAGGAGGCAGGAGTTGAATGCACAATTACGTTTGCAATAATACTAAACTTGAAAGTTGCTCTTGACTCTTGAGGGACAAGAGACCTTGCAGAAAGATGTGGATAGTTGAGGATTTGGCTATAATTATTGGCATGAAATTTGACAAGTTAAAATGGTGGACTCTGCATGTAGTACAGAGGTGTGTCATGGTTTGACACTGGCACAATGCCAGCACCCCCATGAAAATGCAACCTATCAATTGAATGCTGTGAAATGTGATCGAGACCAGAGCAAAGCAGGCCTAAGGTTAATAACAAAGGAAAAAAAAAAACTTTATTAAGCTACCACTACTACTATAAAAGAAAAAAGAAAGGAAAAAACCACACAAAATTCAAAATGAAAACCTTTCAAAACATTCCTCCTCCCACCACCCAACTCCAACAAACCACAATGAGACACATTTGGACACTTAATCAAGTCTTCACTCTTCCACATAATTAATACTGAGTCCATCAGGGGAGAGAGGAGTCTCCCTTGCACCATGGACCCCCAGGAAACACAGCTGCCACCTCTTGTGTTTCCATGGCACACATGGCACTGCCCAGACACACCGGCCAGTGTGACACTCTCCATGTCACAGTGCTCTCACCACCGTGCATGGACAGAGACTGCTTATAGGGCTCCTTTAAGGATGCTTTGCCAAGGACCAACAGGAACAACAGTCCAGTGTCTCATTTTGGGACTACAGTCCCCCCCCCCATTTTCCCCTGGGGCCGAGGGTCCAAGAACAGAGATCGTCTTCTCTTCTTCTTTGAAGATGGAGGGCATCCTCACACCCTCCTCAGCCTTTCTCTGTTCATTCCTGAACTGGTAGTTGCTGAAGGAGTCTCTTGGCTCACCATTGCATCCCCCTAAAATGCAGTCTCTCTTGGAGGAAGGATTGGTTCAGTCTATGGCTAACAAGAATAGCCAAAAGCCACTCCATCATCTCCCCCCAACCTTCTTTCCGTAACATCTGAGGTCCCAGGCTGTCTCTCTTTCCTTCAAATTGAGGAGAAGTAATATTTCACAAAGCCTTTATTTCACAGGAAAGGGTTAAAAGTCCTGGACTCCCCCGGATGGCTGAAATCTTGGCCCAGGACTCTGTCTCCCGTCTCCCATGCTGGACATCTTCCCCCCCTTCTCCTTCTCCTCTGCTGGCAAACTCCCAGGCGTCTGCAGGCTCTCTATCTCTTTCCCTCTAGGCTGGGGTGGGGCACAAAGACATCTCAGATGTTCTCCACCCTTCCATCCACAGGAGCTGGCCCAGCTCGGTTCCAGACCCTTCACTCCCGGTCTATCTCTCTAGGCCACATGGTTCCCCTCCCCACCCAGCCTGGGCTGGGCAGGGGAGGTCTGCACTCTCCAATGACGGGAACCAAAGAGAGCGAGTGCTCCTGGGAATTCCGATTTTAACCCCTCTGTGTTCTCAGAGGCGTATCCACCTTCAATTGGTCACCCCAAGTGTCAGTATCCAAACCTGACCCCTGACTGGTTGACCTCTTCTTTCCGAGAAAATTCTTTTTCCCGTGTCAAACCACGACAAGGTGCCAGGTATCAGGTTCCTGATAGAAGTCTAAATGGATAGAGGAGTCACTGTAGCCCTGTATAAAGAGATCTGGGGGTACTGGTATCTCAAGATACAAAGATTTAAGTTCAGAGAATCACAGAATTATTGGAGTGGGAAGGATCGTCTGGAGGGCAACACACCTTTCGTCAATGGCTCCTCCACCACTTGCATTAATAAGTTATTTTCCAATATCTGCAAGAACTTCCTGGACTGTGTGCTGAGCCATGTTGTGCCTCCAACAATTATCAGGATTCTTGAACTCTCAGGGGAGGACCAGGGCCCATGATCTTAAGGCTACTTCCAGTTGCCCATAGAAAGCCTCATCAACTTCCTTGTCCAAGTCAGGTGGCCTGTAGTAAACACCCCCAACAGTGTCACCCATTTTAGGCTGTCCTTTAATTTTTACTCATAAGCTCTCAGCTCCTTGTCTGTCCCTGGGCAGAGCTTGATGCTTTTTTCACATAAAGACCAACTCCACCACGTCACCTTGCTGACCTGTCCTTTCTAAGAAGTACACAGGAATCCATGACAACATTCCGGTGGTGAGCTATCCCACCATATCTCCGAAATTGGAGTGAGAGCGTGACTCTGTGATCACACATAGATTTCCAGTTCTTCTTGTTTATTCCCTGTGCTCTGTGATTTGTGTACAGGCACTTCAGGCACTCCTAGGTTCCCTAGGAGGGGTGTAAGAGGATTCCCAATAGCCATTCCCACCCTTGATGTGTTTAGCCCTAAGACTCTCATCTTGAGGCAGTGAAGCTTACCCTGGCTGGTATGGCCCACTCCCCAGGAGGGAGCAATGGCAAAAATATTGCCACTTTGGATCCCAGCCAAGTCATTAACTTTAAAGCCCATCTCACCAAATTGGCCAGTCTGCTGCCAGAACTTCTCATGCCCTTTTTAGACAGGTGGATCCCATCCCTTCCTAACAGGCTACAATCATTGAAGTACAACTCAATGTCATAAAAGTCATTGTCCCAAACATCTTTTTGCCTGTACTGTTCTGAGCTTTTCCAGGAACTTAGGTGAGGCACTGGAGCTGAAGTTACAGTGTCCTTTTGTGCTCACACATGGAAGGCTGATTACCTCAATCTCCCAACTGCCTGCCCCAAGTTCCCTCTGTACCAGGAGGTGGGGAAGTCTTCTGTCATGAGCTTTATGCCTTTATCAGGCAGTTTACACTTGGAGGACCTCTCCATAGTGAATTTTAAAGAATCAGTTTCCTATTCCAGCCTTTTACTCAGCTATATGTTATATGTCTTGAGACAACATTTTTTTAACATAAAACAATAAACATGGTTTTATCAGTGATAGGTTTGACCTCAGGCGTCTTCCAGATGTCCAGTCAGCCTCATCTCCTCAATAGGACATTCAATCTCCCTCCTCCTCCTCCTCAACAGGACAGGGAAAAAACAGGATGAGAAAGTTCATGGGTCAAGATAAAGACAGAGTGACCATTTACTATTCACTGTTACAAAAACAGATTCAACTTGTCAAAGAAAAATTTATTGCCAATTAAAAATAGAGTAGGATGGAAAGAAAAAAGGCAAAACTAAAACTAACTCCCCCCTACACCTCCCTTCTTCCTAGGTTCACTTTACTCCTTCATTCCTGCATTTTCTACCTCCTCCCTCCCCCAAGCAGTACAAGGTGGGTGTGAAGATTGCACTTAGGTAATAAACCTTAATATCTGCTTCTTGTTTGTTTTTTCACTGTTGCTCAGCTCCAGCATGGGGTCCCTCCCATGAGACACAGTCCTTCATGGTTTCTTCTCACAAGATGCAGCTCTTCAGTCCATTAGGAAAAAGCTGCCTCAGTGGGGGTCCCTAATGGCCCACAGTTCCTGCTTTGCTTGTGTGAGCTCTCCATGGGCTGCAGATTCCCTCAGGGCACAGCCACCTGCTCCAGCCTAGGGTTCTCCACAGGCTGCCATGTGGATATCCTGTCTGATGTGTTTCTCCATAGGTTGCAGAGGGACAACCTGGTCCACCATGGGCTTCTTCATGACCCACAGAGAAATCTGCTGCAGTGCCTAGAGGAGCTCTTCCTCTGCTTCTCCATTGACCTTGGTGTCTACAGAGCTGTTTCTCTGACATTTTTCTCACAGCTGCTGCATAACATTTCTTACCTTTTCTTAAGTTTTCAAAGAAATGGCATGCCGTCATCTTTGCTGTTTGGTACAGCATTGTCTTGCAGTAGCTCAATTTTGGAACTGGATGGAATCAGCTGTTTCTGGCATGTTGGATTGAATTTCCAAGGGAAAGTTAATGTTTCAACTTTAGGAAGCTATATAGTGGTTTAATGTGGATTTACTCTGGCTGTCTTCAAAACTGTCATCTTACTCAGCTGTTCTATATGTTTCTTAACACTGTTCACAATTGAATCAGTTTGGGTGAGACAGAAGCCCAGAGTGAAAGCACTCCTGCCTCTCTACAAAGTTCCAAATTTCTGTTTGCAGTGGTTTGAAAAAAACTAATCCAGGGTTGACACTATACTATTCTAAGCGTGATCTTGTTCCTTATGGTCTGCAAATACTTGGTGGTCAAAAGAGTCTGCAAGCATTGTCTGCCACATGTATTAAATAAATAAAAATTATAGTAGGTGACCTTTCATAACAAAATAATTTAGCTTCACTGTTTCCGTATATAACCTCTTCGGCTGCATGGTTTGAAAAGTCATGCAGGCAAAAGCCTCTTCATACTTTAATAGTATTTAGTTTCCCTTTAAATATTACCTTCTCTCATATTCCTACAATCTAGGAATAGATTGTATTCCTACAATCCCTTCCCACAGTTTTCAGTCAGCTAGAAAAAAAAAAAAAAAGCCTCACTTTTCTTCCCCACATGCTTGAATTGAAACATAGGTGATAATCAGTACAGATGAAACATCAGAAAAGCTCCTGCCAGTCTCTAAGGAATTATTTGGCTATTCTTGCCTGTATAATCCAGTGGGTTGCTGTATATATTCCTCATTGCCAACCTTTGAAAAGCCGATGTTCTAGTTGCATTCTCGCAGTTTATTGTAGAGAAGTACAAGGAGCAATACAACTGAGTAAAATGCCTAGAATTTTGCACATGGCTTTTGACAGTCATTCAGTTCCCTTTTAGGAACAACATATTATTTGACCTGACTACATCACACTTCTTTTGCACATATCTGTCTGCTGTTCAGCATGGAAGAAAATCATTGTGGGGGAAGAGACTGACATGCCAAACACATTATTAGAAGTGTTTATTTCTGACACTTAAACATCCCCTTGAATATATAGTAGATGAATACCTTAACACTTGCCTTTCTGATTTAGCTGCATTTTCTGGAACCGTCTTTTGATAACTGAAGGATGGGGCCAGAGTGTGAAGGATCCTTAGTGAACGCCTAGATTAATCATCATGTTAGTTTCTATGCTGCAAAGGTTCTGACTTCTGCTCCTTGAGAGATTCCAGTTCCAGCCAATTTAGCATTTATATGTGAGGTACATATATGTTGGCCTAGTATAAAGTTATTTTACAGATTAAATGATATTACAGAATATCTGTAATACCATTACAGAATATCTGTAGCTATAGATCAGAATTAACACTGAAATACGGGTCTGGCTGTGAGTTGTAACACATTTCAATTTTTTTCAGAATTCTGTAACATATATTAGAAAAAAAATTAATTTTAAAAACTCTGCCCACTTGAAGTCAAAACATTCAAAAGTTTTCAAAAGCTGCTGTATTTTTGAGGTGCACTCAAGAGATCTGCCTTTTCTGAAAATTTTACACAGCCAGATAATGTTCATGCAAAGAGGAGCTTTGCATTGAGAAATCTTTTTCCAGTTTGTTTTTAACTATGATGTGCAGCAATCTCCTAGGAATATATTTTGTCCTTCCAAACAAAATATCAACTTAGCTTCTTTTATTTTTGATGTTGTCTGTCCCTAGGTGTGCCATTCTCTCAGAGAAGAGGTTCTGGATGATAAAGCACATACCTGAATCAAAACATAAAACAGTGTAAGAACAAAGGACTAGAATTCAAACTGTCTACAATTAATTTAGAAGGAACTGTAAGAGCCTTCATCTGACAAGCTTGCATAGTTCCTTATTAAGTACAAGCTTGCATGTACTTAGGAACAGAACACTCCATCATAAAGATGAGATCCTTCAAATTCACATTAAAGCCAATGAAAGAACAAAGACTTCTGTATGATGCAACTAAATTTTCAGTTGAAATTTTTCCAAAATGTTTAGATGACAAGGAGAAGGGATCTGTTTACATGCAAGTCTTAATTTAGATATAATTTTTCATCCCAGCTAGGAGTTATGAGCGAGGAACACTTACACAGAACCAGCATATGATCAAATGGGAATTGATTAAAAGAAATAAACAAAAAAGCAAGTTTCACTAAATAGCTGCAAGGCTAGCATCACTGAAAAAACTTCTGTAGGTTTGTGGTTTTATGCACCATATGCATAGTGTATCTTGCATATTTAACTATTTGTATTTAAAAGATACTGGAAATCTTCACTACAGGTAGTGATGCACTTTTCTGCAGTGGTCTGCAGGAGATGTAGTTAGAGAGAGTTTGTGAAAGGCCCGGTACAGATTTGATTTTTTGTTGCAAGGGCATCCCAGTTGTGTTGAGACCCAGCTTTCTGGAAGATGAGATACTTACCTGCAAAGAGCACTAGCAGGTACATTTTTAGAACATAGGGGAAGTAGATTGAGAAGGTGAATGGAAATGGTAGCTTGGTGGAGTATGTGCCAAAGGATTCAAAATAAGGCAGTGATACACAAATTGCAAATCCTGTAAAAACATGGTAAATTCTTTGTCTAAAGGAAGAAGAAGATCATCAAAGAGCTCAATGAGCAAGTCATATAACCTTTTATATTTTATAAACCTGTACATATATATATCTGTATGCATTCATATACATATGTATGTTTTCTTCTTGAGTTCAGTTTTGTAGGTTTGGGGTGCTAATTGCTCTAAATACTAAAATTAATACATATATCCTTTTCACTAACAAGTTCTATCAGAAACAAGTACTTTCATTGTGTTCCCAGTGGGCAGAGTTCTCAGTGTAAATATGATAACCTGCTACGGTCAGTCTCAGTTGGGGAGAAGCTTTGGAACTTGCTGTCTAGTATACTCAGTCTGGAAGGGGGGAATCCATATGTCTTTTATGAGGGTATCTTTCTGCTTTACTTAGGAAAAAAGAATTCTCCCAGATTTTTAAAAATTTAACACCAAGCAAACAAAAAAACATAAAACCTACCAGATACACAACCCCAAACACCAGATAGTCCCTATTAAAGTAAAAATAACAGAAAAGGGAGACAGAGGTAACATAGAGGTTAATATGAAGTACATGAACATTTATGACAGCTTTGGCGTCACATGAGGAACTATGTTAAATACAAACGGCAATTGAAGTGATCACATTTTACTGAAGAATATAAAGGAAGCAAGTGTTTGATACCTTTGCCAACTTCTTACCTTTAGCTAGAACTGAAAGGGGATAAAGCACGATGCACAGTGAGAAGTTGAGCCACGTTAGTGGTAGGTAGTATATACCCATCCTTGCCAACATATTGTAAGTGTACCTGCAGAAAGAGGAAAGCAGATAGGTTCAGAGGAAATTATGATGTCTTTAGAATAAAGATGCAATACTGGAAAATTCAAGGGAATTGCGGAAGAGCTTGGAGCTGTCTAAGTAAATTTCAGAGCCAGCAACAGTTTTTGTTCAGACTCCAATGCCTGAAAGTAGATGGTGCATTTTCCCCGAAGAGTTACCTGTGGTGCTACCGTAGAATGGGCAGGCAGCAATAAAGCCCTCCAGACAAAAAGCTGTATCAGAAACAAGCACAATTTCATACTGGTCCATCAGAAAATGGTTTTCAGATGGGGGAGTTTCAACTGAGAGGGGCAGGCAGAATATCACTGTTGCTTGGGACTGAGACAATCCTGATTCATGACTGCTGAGCTAGCTGAATCACTGCTGAAGAACGTTAAACAAGAAGGCAATTGCAGGTACATAACCTGTAGTACATCTGTCCCTCTCCTGGACCTCAGCAGGGGTAGTTGGTCCAAAAAAAGCAGTTGCTCACCAGTGTACTGTAGCTTTTTATTTTTACTGTGGCTGCTACTGTTGCTTATTGGGAGCCCAGAATGCTTAGTACTTCAGTCTCCAAAGGTGACCTGATCTTGGTTTGATCTTAAAGTGGTACAGCAGCTCTCCAAACACTGCAGAAACAGGTCTGATTGCATTTTTGGTCAGCTGAAAGACTTTCTGCACTTTGGGCTTGCTAGAGATGTGCATCTATTACCAAAGACTTTCTGACAGATAAAACTAGTGCTAAACACACCTGTATTCCCTTTTTATTGGTTGATTTGATTAATTTTGCATTAATTTCGCATCTTACCTGGACTGTAGAAGAGTAGACCATTAAAAATGGCCCATTGTCTCTCAAGGTTGCCCTCTGCAGCCTCAGGATTGTCTCCATTTTTTATTATTGTCGCCCTTAAAGCTGAATCTCAACACAATACAAAAAGGAAGCAGCTACTCCCTCTCTATACAATTCCATGGGCTGTTATGGTATAAGCAGGAAAGATCAGAACTTGCTCTCAGTATATCACCAGCCATAATGCATAATAAATAGTCCTTCAGAGAAATTTACATCCCTGAAAGTTTATGTGGAAAAACTTGTAATACTTCAAGAATAGTTGGCTTAGGGATGGGAGAGATCCTTATGCACTTTTAGGCATGAATACTTCTTTGAGATACTAGGACATGTCATGGATGCTGTAAGATAAATCAGGTAAGAATTCTAAATTTGTATGAGTTGTGCTATGGTTTATTTGAATTGGTAATTTGCTGCTATAGACCACAGGAGCTTTCCAGTTAAACAGCTGTTGTTACTGTGGTGTTCTTTAGTAAGGGTAGAAAATAATGACGCATCAATGGTGCTATTATGCACTGACAAGACTTCACAGCCAATATTGTTTCTACTGTTGGCATTTCTCCAGTTGCACTGAACCCTTTCATTTCAGATTAGGTTCTACTGTTTTACAAACTTCTTGAAGGTTTACAAACTTCAAGAAAAAACGGGATGGAACTACAATCAAAATAATTATTACATGCAGCAGCCTATTAAAAGGTATTTCAAAATACTCTGAAACTGACTTAAAATCTTTATTAATTCTCTCTGACACTTTCCTGTTTCAGATCTCTTTTATAACATGTTTCCTTTGCTGCCAAAAACCATATTATTCAGTCAGTGCCCTAAGCAATATATTTAAATTAGCAGAAAGGCATTTTATCAGGAAAAAAAGTTTTGCTTCAATACATGGGTTGCTGTGAGAGCTGTCTTCTTAAAATGCTTCTTAATTCTATATGTACATGCCTAAAGTCTACAAACTGAGGTGCATAGAGGCTTACATTACATATGAGAAGTATGTGATGTTCTTGTGGCATGATATATACCCTACTACATGAAAAATCTCAGTCTTCTGCAGCAGGAGCTCTTGGCTTTTTGGAAAGCACAGTGCAATTAACCAAGAACAGTCTTTCTGCCTTTGCAAGTTCTGCTGGTGTTGCCTTACTGTGCTGTCAATCTTGGATCAAAGTGGATTTAAAAAAAACAATAATAAAGCAACAGGATGGTAATGACAACCAGCATGGCTTCAGGAACTGCTGTTCTCCAGAAGGTAGTTATGATTGCCTTTTAAATTTTCATTAAAAACATCAAAGCCTTTGAACTACAAATGTTAATGCAGTCTGCTAATGCATTACTCTATCATACATCTGTAAGTTACTCTGCCTCTTAACCATGTGGATTTTTGTAAAAATTATTAGGTAACTTAAAAAGTTCAAGCTTTTATTTAAAAATTGATAATATGCTTTGCCAATTTTGAAACAATTAAATGAGCCTGCTTCACAATGCGGGTAGAGTTCAGCTGGCAAGAATAACCTGTTTTCCCCTCCTGGTTTTGATGTTGACTCCTTACCTGACCACATCTAATAAATTCCAAAGGAAAAATAAAACACAGACGACATATTTCCCTTGAACTTCTTCCTGACTGTTGATCACGACAAATAAAATAATTATTCTCTCAGTGATCTGAAAAGAAAAGAAAACTTTGAATTCAGTTGGCATATTCTCTAACCTATTTCTGTGGTGTTTTGGCAAAAAAGGAGGCCACAAATGGATACAGTTTTCTTTACACAACATCAGCAGTGAATATATTGTTTCATGGCCTGCTTTTGTTCAAAGTCCTACAGCAAAGAGCAGTGGACACTGCTGGCTGTAGCATCAAAGAGCTGTTATGATACGTGTGGAAGTTGGCTTGCCAGCTGGGATGACTTGTGTTTGTAGCCAAGGAAACCTATGGGTGAGCCCAGGGAGGTTGTGGAAGCAAGGACTACTCTTGCTGCACCTGACTACCTGGAAGGCTGGCAAGGATAAGCTTCCTTGCTTGTAGGCTGTGTTGGAGGCTGTAGGATACGGAGGGCCCTTTTTGAGGAGGGTCATATGCCAGAAAGTATTAATTTTGCACTCCCAGATCTGCTCCTCATATCTTGGAAATCTGTGTCCCAAGGAATCTCTTTCATGTAAGATTTGCAGAAAGAAGGAGGAAAAGTAGAATTCTTTATCTTTCTTTCCATCTTATTCTTAGTTACGGGAAATGGGTTTAAGCTTGTCACTTATGTGAATGATTGCCACAGTATTTATGTCCTAGCATTTTTCTAGTAGATGAACTTTATCCAACCCACAAATGAAAAGATAATGCGGATTAAACAGGCAATGTCTCCAGCTTAAAATAAATACTTTGGTAATATTAAAACTCAAGAAATTTTTTTAAAGTGCATCTTTTTGCAGGTTTCCTGAAAACTTTCCTAACAGTATCCATGTCCTGCCCTGTAAAGTAAATTAATCAGTACTCCAAGAGTTGTCAAGCTGTCCTGGAACATTAACAATTCACTCTGATTTACACTCTATTTGAAAGTGTTGAAGTAGAAAACATGCATCTAAGCAGTTGGTATGAATTAATACAGCTTCATCAGGTTGGATTTTTTTACCCAATGCCATGTCTTCCATAAGGTACATTTGTTGTAATGATTTCACAAGTTGTGATGTCAAATCAGTTAAAAGTTACAAAATTAAAGTGGATTACCATAGTTGTTTTTTTAAGTGTTGTTATTCTTCATTGGTTTCCCCAGACTCCTACCTTAAACAAAGTAAGAATTCTGCCTCTCGGCAAGTTTGTGTGGTAGTTTTGCTACGTAATATTTACAGGCTCCTGCATGGACCATTCTGGCCACAAACTCTCTTGTTTCACAAACCACATCTGTCAGATAAAGCGGCCTTCACTATTCAGCAAAATTACGTCAGAGCAATTTTTCATACAGAAAGAGAGGATATCTGCCCCCCAGGGATCTGGTTCCTCATCTTGGAAAGCACTGAGGGTCCACAACAGCTAAAAATGGTTTTCCTGCTTCTCACCATCCTATGACCATTACCTTGTGCTGCTGATCCCATAGGTCCCTAGCTGAGGAACTGATTTTTAAAAAGGTCAGATGTTGGCAGACTTCTGTATAGATGGGTCAGGAAACAGAAAGTGAGAGCTCATATGTCCTGTGTTTGTACAGTGATGCTGAGAAACATGGTGAAAACATGGGGGAAGTGGGAGTATTGAATGCAGATCTGAAACCAGATAGAACAGAGATACAAGAAACACAGCAGGGCAACCATCACAAAAAGGAAATCAAAACAAAGGTAGAAGCTGTGTGAGCACTGGGTGGGATTGTGTGCTGGAGAGAACAGATAAGATAGGATCTGAGTTAAATTGTTAGATGTAGAGTGGTAAAGAATGCAGCATCGGTGGTGTGGGTATTTTGTTACTAACTCTAAAATCAGACTTGAGATGTGGAGAGAGAGTTCTGCATTATTTTTAATGCAAGAACTATTTCAGGGAATTGCTACAGGTCCTAGAGACCATGGGCTTCATCATGATAGTGAAAAGATGGACATCTTTTTTGAAAGTTCTTAGATGCCAGAGCTGGAAGATTTTCCAAATGGTCACTCACTTTTCAAAAAATGGCTAGGAGGAAATGGGCTAGAAAACAGCATGGGGTAAATGACTGGGATCCAATCCCATTTCGGTGAGAGAAAGGACAAGCAGTAGAAGGGTAGTTACCTTTTCAAACTCCAGTTTGAAACTCCAGTTTCAAATGGATGTGTGCTGGCCAGTGACGGAATGACTACAGAGACCCAAAATTCAGCCTTATAATCTAGAAGTGGAAGAAGCTGTGGATTTTCTTCTCTCCCCAGGATACAAGGAGAAATATGAGGCAGTTAGAACCACCTACCTGGGGTGCAGCAGACTTCCTCAATCAGAGAGTCATACTGGGGAAGGGGAGCAATGGAGGCATGCAACTTTGCTAATTACACATGAAGGAACTCAGTAATCAAACTATAAAGTATGTTAAGCACCTGCAAGAACATGAAATTGGACATGGCACAAACTGGTCATCTTGAGGTATTTGTTCCTGTTAGACTGCAGTCTCATCTGGCAAGCAATGGGCTGCACAAAGCAGCCACCAGACACTGAGACTGGAAGGATGTGGCCTTGGTCTGGAGCTCATCTGTGGGGCAGGACACAGAGCTGGCTGCTCAGGACAATTTTGATACCCCCATGAGGACAGACAGTAGCATCCTATCTCTTTTTCTGCATAAATCAGCAGGTCACCTGCCTGCTTGCCTTTATTCTCTTTCCTTTCATAGCACTCCTAGCTTTAGGTAACCCACACAAATCAAAGGTAAACGCAGAGATTAGTCAAAGGCTGGGGACATTTTCTGCAAGTGAAGAGGCAGGGTGCTTCTTGGAGAAGAGTAGTATGTTTTGATATTGTGTTGATATATGTACACACGTATCTGTATGCATATATACATGGATTCATGTACATTTATAAATACACACACATATACACATGTAAATAAAATACATGTGCTGCTGCTCAGCCATGGATCATTTCCTGTATGGATCATCTGTCCTTTCATGAATGAAGATGTGATGTTCTTTGTAGGTATACTCATGCTCTAAATGAAAAAAAAAAAAAAAGCACAAAACCACAAGTCCTATGTTTTCACATTCATAAAAAGGAAGTATGTGCTAACATATGATGAAGCATAAATTTTCAGTTTTCATTCCTTCTTTAAAATCAAATTGGAATTACCGTCCTTTTCTGACACTGATTTCTCATAGGATACAGCAGGTTCTGTAGGGTGATAAAAGTTTCTGCAAGGCAGACTGAGTTTTTTAATCAAGTAAGTGAAACAGAGCAAATTTGGCTAGAGAAAATAGCACATTCACTTTCATTTTTTAATAACCATGACTGTGCAATGTTTTACTCAGTACCTGAAATGCTTACATAGTTCTTAAATTTAGTGTATATTAACAAAAACCAAAAAAACTAAAAAAAAAAAAAAAACCAAAAAAAAACAACAACAAAAGAAAGTGAGAAAAGTGCCACTAAATATTTAAAGTTAAAAAAAAAGGTTTTTATCACAAAGCCATAGTACATTGCTTTTGATTTGGTAAATCCAATCTGTTCACACAGGATGAAGGACTACTCTTTGTTTCACAAAAACATCAGTCTTTTCTTAGACCTTTTCTCTCTCCTTGCTATGGTACAAGTCCTTTCAACCTTTGCTCTTTTGCCAGACTAACACATTTCATTACCTTCTGTTTTGCTGGTGACAATGACATGTGACATGTTCTCCTGCCCTCCTCCAATTATTTAAGGTGTAAATAGCCTTTGCATCAGCTTTATGACCATCCCCTGCCTCACTTTACCCCAGCACATCCATCACACAGGACTCATCTTTCTTTCACGATGTGAGTTGGCCTTGACCTACCTTGCTTTTCTCAATTGCCTGGTGGCCTGACACTTTGTCCCTCAAAGAGTTTTTCCAGAAGACTCCTCTGAATTTGTTTTTTCATTATCTGTATCATGTAACTTAAATTGTTTTTCTTAAATGCTACTAAATCACGACAAATGCAATAGGCAGAAATCTTTCACTCAAGGATTCATTTGCCTCCACCCATGTGCTTCTCTGACATTGCCTGAGCCAGCTGTTCTCACATTCTGGCTATCACCCCAAGTGAACTTCAATGTGGATGTGCATGCCTGTTAATGAGAGATGCATACAGGGGTTTTAAGCTCTGAGTTGGAATAGGTGATAGGAGCAGAGAACCAAGCAGCCCCTCTCAAATTCTTGCACCTTTGTCAGTGCACTGCCTGTACAGCAGTCTAGTAAGCTGCAGCAAGGTAAACATTTCTTAACCAACATCTCTTCCCTAGTTCACTGTGGAAAATATACCTTTTTTTCCTTCCTAAGAGGCAGTGAAGAAAGTGTGATGAGGCATGTGGGAGTAGTGGTGGCACACAGATGCTAAACCAACACTCTCAGAAAAAACGGGTAACCCACAGGACAGCAGAGTCTCCACCAAAGAGCTTATATCTCTTGTTTGGACAGCATGAGGCTGCTGCTAACAAGGGAGGAAAGTTCACAGTGAGAGTGCAGTTGGGGAAAGAACCAAGTAAGGATCCAAAACTATATTTGGTGGGAGGTAAACACTGAGAGTCACAGTGCCATATGGTTCCCTGAGCTGCTGCTCCATGTTTACCAGATCACTGTGCAAACTGCACTGCCTAAGAAAGGTCACAGTTTTCTTGCTCAGAATATCCCTTTCATACTAAAGTCATTTGTGGCAAAACATAATAGTGTTTGTGCAGGCCTCCCTGATCTCTGCCTTGTGTAAGTCTGGCTAGGAAAGAAACAGACTATGTCAGGGCTGGGGAATGTGTAAACTCTGTCAGGACAAGGCCTGCTTTAATGACTAAGAGCAGGGTGCTCTTCTTTCCAAGACATGTGAGATTTGTTACAGGTCATACTAGATAGGAGTCTTCTTTTTCCCCTAGATTAGCATCAAAGCCTGCAGATTTAGGCAAGGAAAAGCAGTTCTTTACATTTTTATGGATTTGATACTTAGGGAGCAGTGTAAAGAATAGAGATCTGTATTAGTCAATTTAGACAGTTAATGAAGACTTGAAAAGAGGAACATCTTCACCCATGAATACGTCATTTGACAAAAATGGGCTATCCAGAAAACTAAAAACATAACTAACTACTCTTGGTCTTCTGACTGCTGAGAGAAATACGAGTTTCACCGTTACTCAAATACTATGGATTGAAAAGGTTTGAAGGTAAATTCAAGTAACCATTTTCTTTTTTCCAATGTATTAAGAAAAAAATAACAAAACTTGATATTAGCACCCAAAAGAAAAAAATAGCGTGGCAAGGAAATTGTCAGAGTATCATCTTTCTTTCTGCTATAGCAGTTTTGGCTGGTTTTCTGCCTTCAGCTGAACATATGACAACTACTAGGGAAAAAGACCAGCTTGGTTAAACAGAGAACTTACTGGAAGTCAGGGAAAAAGAAGAGAGTGCATCAACTGTGGAAGGAGGGGAAGATAACTTAGGGGGACTATAGGGATGCTGGGAGGTTATGTAGGGAGAAATTTAGAAGGACCAAGCCCCCCTGGCTTGGTTTGATTACTGCAGCTGGCCACTGACCCACTTCTGCTGGTGGCCACTCATCCAGACCTTTTCTGGGTCCATGCTGGGGACCAAGCATGGGGTACTCACTATTCAGTTTCACTCAAAAAGAAAAAAGTTGACAGAAGAGTTCTTTCCCAACCAGCCCAGTTCTGAGGAACCAATTCCTGCAGTTGGGAAATTACCAGGAAACCAGGCTGCCTGAGGAAGGGTACATTCAGAGTAGTTCGGCCTGGGCTTGTCCCCAGGGGCAGCCATGGCTGATGTGTGTCGGTCATGAAAGGAGAGCTTTGAGAACGAACTTACCTGCAAAAACCTGGGGAAGAGACGGCTTTTGTCAATGCCGATGAGGATGTGTAGGATCTCCAGGACAGATAGCAACTGGCAAAGGCGCATCACCATTCCTATGGAGTGAAATGTGTCAGCCAGTGAATCTAAAGACAAAATTAAGAGGAAGATTAGAGGATGGTTATACAGTTAAAAGTCTGGAGCAAGTGCTGGTTTTGCTTTTATGCTATCATCACTGGAGATGACAAGAAATAAAGTACATACAGTACCAAACTTCTGGGTAGCAGAAGAAAAGCTTCAAGGAGTGGAGGAGGCAATCTGCTCTGTGTGTATGGTTCTGACACAGAGGCAGGAAGCTGAGAAAATAATTAAATTCCCTGTACTTAAAGCATGGGCAAATACTGTGCAGGATGTGTTGGTTTAGAGATACTGCTTTAGGGTATTTCTAAATAGGAGAAAATGTTGAGGAAATGCATGAAGAATTTCTAAACACTACAAGATGTTGAGTTCCTGCCTATATCTGCACTGCTGAAAACAAGTAGTCCAGAAAGTAAGGATTTTATATGCCTAAAACTGTCCACTGTTATAAGTAATTTTAAATTTTCAGTCACTAGTTTTCTTTTTTTGTGTCTTATCCCCAGGCAACAGAAAGAGAAATATATTGTAATGTTTTTGAAGATAGAGAGTCATGTGTAATAACCACAAAGATATTTTCTCCCGGTGGCTTCAGTAAGATTAATATTTGCCATTGTGACTGGACCTAGCCATTTAGGTTTATGTCTAATTCAAATGTTACTAGCATGCCACCAAATATTAAAGTTTATTAGTAAAACAAGAACTTAATTCCCAGTGTGACAAGGGTAGAAGACAGACACAAGTAATTTGTTCAGCCTTTTTAATGGAGTGCCTTTCTGATTGAATTACAGTCCCTGGTGTTGGACATACACATGTTCAGAATCTCAACTTTAGATCTAATTTGATATTTCTGTGTGTCTGTCATTGCCACTTAAAATGTCCAAGGAAAATAGAGAAGGAGCCTTACCTTTTCCAAATGTCATGAACCTGATGATCATATTTGTAAATATCCAAGAATGTCCACAGAATTGCATTAAGTCATACACAAACAGGTACATGTTCATGGTAAAGCTGTGGAAAGTGGAAATAATAAACTATATTACTTAAAACAACATTGTAAGAAATTGCACCCTCTTTGGACACGTTAATAAATCAAAGGAAAAGAGCTGAAATTGAGAGCAGCCCTGCCAAGAAGGGCTTGGGGGTGCTGGACATTACATAGCCATGAGCACTCCCAGCCCAGAAAGCCAAACATGTCCTGGGCTGCATCCAAAGCAGTGTGGGCAGCAGGGCCAGGGAGGGGATTCTGCCCCTCTGCTCTGCTCTGCTCAGACCCCACCTTCAGGGCTGCATCCAGCACAGGAAGGACATGGACCTGTTGGAGAGAGTCCAGAAGGGGATCAGAGCACAAGAGAATAAGATGATCAGAGGGATGGAGCACTTCTCCTTTGAGGAAAGGCTGAGAGCATTGGGACTGTCCAGGCTGGAGAAGGTTTCAGGATGACCTAATTGTGGCCCTCCAGTACCTGAAGCAAACTTAACAAGATGGAGACTTTTTACAAGAGCATGTAGTGACAGGATAAGGGAGAATGGCTTTAGACTGAAAGAGGGCAGGGTAAGATTAGATATTAAGGAAAGAGTCTTTACTGTGAAGGTGGTGAGGCACTGGTACAGGTTCCCCAGAGAAGCTGTGGATGCCGCATTCCTGGAAGTGTTCAAGGCCAAAAGAAGGATGGCGTTCTGAGAGACCTGGACTAGTGGAAGGTATACCTGCCCATGGCAGGGGTGTTGGAACTAGAGGAAGCTGAATGGAACTTAACAATTATCAATGTCCCTTCCAACACAAATCATTCTTTGGTTCCATGAAATATAAACAGAACAGTGAAACCTGTGTGTATCTCTCAGAGGTTCCAGAACAAACTCTGTCTAATGGATTAAAGGCTCCCTTTGTTGCTACACTTAGGATATGCCCAGAAAAATTTTCAGAGTTCCCACCAATCATTAGGGTAATCAGCAGCCATAAAGTGAAATTTTTGCCTCCAGAGGAAGAAGTATCTAAACAAAGATACTCCATTAACTTCTGGATTCAAATTACATTTAATGAACAAAATCTTCTCCTGTGGGAGAAGACTAATTTTGCAGCTATTCTAACCTAATTTTCATGGACAATCTGACTTTTTGCAAGACGTCATGAGCTCTGGATATACCTATTTTCCTATAAATGCATTTTCTTCTGGTCTATTTTGAAAAGAGAGATTTACTTGTCCTCCAGCTATAAGACTACTTTTTAGGAAATTAACTTGTTAATTTTGTACTAGAATTTATCTCCTGTGTTGGACCTATTAATTTCCTGCTCTAGTAAGTAGTATTCTCTTCAAGTTGTGCCTTGATCCCGTATGTTCTTGCCAAAAGACTTAATTTCATTTGTATCTGTACATTAACAAATGGAATAAATTTTCAAAAATATCTAAATTTGATGAATGCCTATCCTTCATTCCTAGCAATGGACCATAAGTAACAATACTTGTGTTACTTATGTTACTTATTTAAATTGATCTAGATAAACTCATCTTCTAAATTTTTATTGCAGGTGAATTGCAGGGAGGTCATGAAAGTGCTTGTCTTCCTCTCTTCCAGTTATGTAGGATGACAACTATTCACAGCATCACTTTTGTAAACACAAAAAGATTTGTGGGAATAAAATATTTCCCCAAAGACATCATTGTCCCTTGATACTGTAAAAATAAGACATATCAGGACCCAAAACAAAGGAATCTATTCCATAGATCCCTTTCTTTTGGGAAAAGTAGAATACAGCTGAATTGAACTAAAGTCCAGTGAAATCAATTAAGATTTAAACCAAATTCCATCTGTTTTATTACTGAATGACACTTTGTTCCATCTTGTGGCAAGAAGAAGTTGGGAAACTACATATTATAAAAAGACAACAAATTAAGAACATTGTTCTGTGTTAAGAAACAGCCTGATTACCAGATGGATAGATATTACTTTATGGAAGTTACAGGAATGGACATCAAAATCTTGAGACTTTCCAATCAGCAGCTCCACCACTCTTTTGGTCCGATACTGCTGTGTATGCATCGCACTGATGCACCTTCTCACTTCTGAAGTTCAGTTTGCTAGATGTTCTCTCATCCTCAGAGCCTGTCTTTCAGTGATTTGATTGTATTTTCCAAACTCTTCCTGCATTGGCTGGCTATAAAACTGTTGTTTTTGAAGTGCTTAGGATACTTAATCTTGACTAAACAGGGAGTAACATTTGTAAACACAGCCTCACATTAGTGTTTTGGCAGTGTGGCAGCTGTTGCACATTAGAGCACATAATCTTTAAAATATACCAGTGACTGCTGAAGTATGTACAGACTGTTACATTAATGGAGGGCCCCATATTCCCAAGGAGTGTAGAGATGTGGTGCTGAGCAGCATGCCGGTGTTACATGGCAGACAGATCCTGGCCCCAGAGCTGTGAGTGAGTGGCACAGTTCCCGCCCCTGCTGAAACTGCACTGTGAAGAAACAACCCTGATCTGAGACTGCATCACACTTTATCAGCCTACTCTGTTAATCTCTGCACAACAAGTACTTAAGACCAAACAAAAGCTATTCACAGGAGCAAAGAAATCTGAAGAGACTGAAAGGTGATTTCACTGTGATAAAAGGAAGCTGAAATGTAACTTTTCACCAAGGTCCTTCTCCATCCAAAGGCTGACCTCTTTACCTACAGAAACAAAAGCGGGCCTAAGATAACCTATTTCCCTAGTTCCCTGTCCCAACAGCTCTGTGTCACAACACAAAACTCAGGCATCTGCTTCTATGTGACATGTGAAGGGCAGAAGAGGCCTTTATTTAGATCTCCTGCTCCCATCGGTGCGCAGCAGGGATGGCTCCACATTTCACTTCCAGAACCTGCTTCTGCAGCTGTTGCAAGCATTACACAGACAATCCATCAGGTACTGATTCAGTCCCTGAGCCTGTCTCAGATTGCTGGCTAGTCTCCCAAAACTCACTTTGCCACCCTGGTGCCTGACCTGCTGCCACATCTCTCCCTTTAGTGTGATTTGCTTTAAAGCATCCAAGTTTCTCTCATTTGAAAGAAATGCAGGGGGAAGGGTGGACACAGCACATTTCAGTACTCTGCCTGCATTGATGACAGGAGAAAGAAACAAACATAGCTCTTGCAGGAGACACAGACCCAGAAGGCTGCACTTGCTCTCTGCTGTTTTAATTGTCAGTTTCACCTTATTCACTATGGCAATTTACTATTTATTTTTTACAAATATTTTTAGTAATATTTACTGTTTATTATGCCAAATACATTGAAATGCTAGGGATGCATTTATCATATGTAATACCAACCTTGCTTAGCAGAAAACTTATCTGCTTTCTCTGTGGGCTCAAAACCCAGAAAACTAGATTAAATATAAGAAATGTCAGAACTAGCACACACAGCAAAGATTTTATCATTTTAGTTGCAAAGCCTGATGTATTTCCTTGGGCAGCATTTTCACAAAGTGTAACTGTTGCATTTTATTATTTTTATCACAAAGATCTTCAGTGTGTCTCTTTGGTAACCATCATCCAAGGCAAGCATGGAGGTAGGTGCCCTTAGTGTCTGAAGGGTGGTCAGGACCATGCTCCCCCATGAGCCAAGGTGACAGCACAGCACAGGCGTCCAGATCAGGTCAGCCCTTGCCCCATCTGTGTGTCCCTTGCAGGGTGACAGGACGAAGGCCACACTCAGGTTGCTCTCAGGGTTGTCCCACACGGAGGATCCCACCCAGGGCTGCATGCACAGAGCACTTTACTGCCCCTTGGGACTCCTGTGCTCTGCTGCCTTCCTGTGTGCCTGTGCTGGCTGACCACACATGAGGAACCAGCCCCCACGCTGAAACCAGAGAGCAATGTTCCTTTTTTTTTTTTTTTTTTTCCCTCAGTAGGCAGGATCTGCTAGAAAATTCCCTCTGCTGACATAGTTTCCTTCTAAGTCACATTAAGTCATGTTGGTCTGAACTTCTGTGTCTTCCCCTTCCTACCCGTGACAAGCTGCAAGCCCTGTAGTTAAGGAAGAAGAGAGCTGCTGAGTACAGCTGCTGTACTTTTCTCCCACATGCCACCCACTGTTTTTTCCCCTCTCCTTTTTGCATTTGAGCAGTCTGTGTCACCTTCACTCAAGAAGCATTACCTGTTGCAGGGGTCGGATTGCTGCTGCTGCTCCAGAGCTTTCTCCTTTTTCCTTTCTGCAGCTGCAACAGCTGTTTGTTAGGAGATCACCCCTCCTCTTTCCTCTTACCCCACCCCACGACGTCACCGTATGTAGTACTAAGCAGGAACAGCACTGCACTTCCCGAGAAAGAAGTTTTTATACCCAAATACTTCCACTGTATTTGCCCTTATCCTCAGTCAGCCCAGCCCAGCTCAGCCCAGCCTAGCACAACCTAGCCTACTTTAGCCTAACCTAACCTAGCCTAATCTAATCTAAATTGGTTTCTTGCTGTTGTACCAATAAACTAGTCTGTAAATCCCACTAACTTTATTTCTTAACACAGAGCAGTGTTTTGAAAGATTACTGGAGGGAAGAAATGCAAAATTATAATGCTTCTTTTATGCCTAAATCATCAGCAATTCAGCAACGCTCCACCAAATGGTAAGGAAGGATGGGAGCACACCCATCCTTTAAATTATTTCAGATAGAGGAAAGAATTTTGCATTTATTATATAGAAATGTGTGGATTTTCATGCCCCTGTGAAATTTTGACACTACTTGGAGAGTGAAAATATATGTTCATCCTAGTTTACTTCTGCCTGAGGTGTCTGGGATATCTTAGCATAAATCAGATCAAGAACACCCTAACTTGTTTATAAACTCCCTTCTGCAAATAAGTAAGTTTTGCCGCAGGCATTTATGTTGGAATTACACCCCATCTTGCAGTGAGATTTGAAATCTGATGCTGTAAGTGAAGAGCACCCTGAAGATATAATAAACATAGGATGTTATGTGTAGGTACAAAATGCTGGAGGATAAAATGTCCCTTACTGGGTCCCATCCCTATTGCAAGCAGCACTGAGCTCCCAGTCGGGCCATGCCATGTAGTGTCCTGGAGAGGTGTGAAATGCCTCCCTGGCTAGTGAATGATTTCCTGGCAGGCACAGTGGGACATTGTGTTTTCCATGGTTATGTCTCCCGCCTGAGACCTGAGCACAAGGGTCGTACAGTTACGACTGGCTTTCCTGCCATATGGCAGCTTACTTTCACTGCTCCAGAATCATCTTTTTCTAGGCTAAAGAATTCCTTTCTTTCTCAGGAGGAAATAATATATCAGTGTTAAATAGAGGGTTAAGCAATTAAACATACCACTGTTGAAAGGCCCACCCATGAACTGCTTACTCACTCCCCTCTGCAGCTGGACAGAGGAGAGAAAATCTAGCAAATGGTTCATGGGTTGAGATAAGGACTGGGAGAGATCCCTCACCAAATACCATCATGGGCAAAGCAGGAACAACTTAGAGATACAAAGTGAACTTACAACTAACAAATCAGTGCAGGATAAAGATAAGTAAAAGTAAGTCCTTAAAAAAACACCTTCCACCATCCCTCCCACCTTGTGAGCTGTACCTCCTGCCCAGCTGGCACAAGGAGACAGGGAGTGGGTGTCATGGTCAGTCCATCACCCATGGCTACTCCTGCTGCTCAGGGAGAGGAGTCCTTCCCCGGCTGCACCGCGGGGTCCCTCCCATGGGAGACAGTTCACTGAGAGCTTCTCCAGCATGGCTCCATCTCATCAGCAACAGCTCCCTCCAAACTGCTGCAATGGGATCCATCCCACAGGCAACAGTCCTCCCAAAACTGCTGCAGCATGGGTCACTCTTCCACGGCGTGCAGTCCTCCAAGGCCAGGCTGCTCCAGCCTGGCAGCAAGGCCTCCCACAGGATCACAACCTCCTCCAAGGTGTCTGCCTGCTTCAATGTGGGGCTCCTCCACAGGCTGCAGGTGGATCTCTGCATCGCTGTGGCCCTGCACAGGCACAGCTGCTTCACCATAGGCTGCACCATGGGCTGCACCTTGGGCTGCAGAGAATGTGGGCTCCGGTGCCTGGAGCACCTCCTGTCCCTTCTTCTGTACTGACCTTGGTGTCTGCAGAGTTGTTCTCACTTGTTTCCACTCTGCTCTTCTTTGGCCACAGTTGCAACTGCACAACAACTTTTGTTTTGATTTCTTCTTAAACCTATTAAACCAGAGGCATTACCACCATTTAAAATAGGCCCGGCCTTGGTCAATGGTGCACCCATACTTGGAAACACATATTAACTGGATATGGGAACAAGAGAATAAGTAATGGAAAAAAAACCCTACCTTTTATTTGTGGAAAAAGAACTTTCTTCCCACTCCAGCTATTCTCTTGCAGACTAACTTCCGTCTAGAAACTACTTACCCAGCATAAAAAAACCTATTTGTATTGCTGCTGCTATCTCTTAAAACAAGCTTTATGCCTGTTCTGCTTATGGTGTTGAGACCAAATCTCATGGGTTTTTAAAAATCTAAGCAGTTTTTAACTGCATTTGGTTTCCCTGCATCATGAGGTAGCGAAAACACATTCTATCTGGGCATGGTGCTTGTGTCAGGAATCTTTGCAAGGAGATGCTTTATGTAGAAAGTTAATGGCAATCCTGAAATGCCTCATGTGATGTGGAAAGAATTTCATTTTCTTCAAACAGGAAACATTACCGGGCTAAAATATCTGTTCCTTTTTTACACAGCTTTTGTTTCCAAATACTTGCTATAAAACCAATATGCAAATGTGTTTTTAAGAAAAGAAAATATGTGTCTTAAAATTAATTTTCAATGTTCCTGTTAACATTATGTGTCCCTTCCTCTATAATTAGATTTTTTGGCTCTGTGAATTCAAGCCTGTGTTGGCCAGTGGATTATGCTATTTTAAGCACTGGTAAATCACATCTCTGAAATGTGTGCTTAGCTGTAAGCACAGACTCCCATGCTATTCACCTCAGTTAAAGTAAACCCTGGGCTGCCTGGAGACCATGGAGCTGATGTGGTGCTGCACTGGCCACTCTTACTTCTCACTAGCCAGTGGAGGTATTTGCACAGTGCTGTATGTTTGTGCCGTGTGACCATAACTGCTAGGGAGGAAAGGAAGGCTATGTGGAGGCAGCAGGGGAAACAAAGTCTTCTTCACTGCAAGCAAGTAATAGGGAAAAGTGTCAGTGTTTTTGTCTGTACTCTCAAGCTGGGCAAAAGAGGAAGCAGCAGCCATGCCATCTCCCCTCTCACACCCAGGAGATTTTATAAATTGAGCAGAGACCCTGGCTTGCAAACAGCTCCCACCTCACCAAAGCTGACTTGCTGGCATCATCTAACAGAGCAACTTACACCAGTTTCTGGCTGCTTTAGGATGAGAAGAGCTGTAGTGAGGGAGGCACCTATTGTGCCGCAAGGGTCCACCAAACAGATACACACCTGGCAGGGGAGTTAGCTTTGCAATTTTATCAGGTGAAAAATGGCATTTGGAAATGCTTTTGGAGAAAAAAGATTATCCCAGCCAGCCTGTTCAACATTGTGCATCCTTTAGCATTTTGCCACTTTTCCTGTCCAGACCTTCCAAAATGTCATTTGAAGATGTGACAGTCTTACCCTCCTTACTTGTCAGTTCCTGTGAGTCTCTGAGGGAGTAGGTCATAGATCTAGATGGACCTGTGTACTTGTAACCAGCCCCTCAACTCTGTAGGAATATGCTGATTCAGAGGATTCATTATTTTCAAGCACTGGTTTCAAGCGGTACAATATTACCCTAATCCCCAGGCTGAGGTAAACAGCAGAAAGAACTGCCTGTCTTCTCTGCATAGATTAAAAACCTCAAACCATTGTGTTTCTGTAGCACTACTTAATTCTGTTTTTCATTAAAACCTTTCCACATGGAAGGAACTTATTTTTATGATGCAAAGGATGACTTTTTAGGCTGATTATTATAACCTGGTTTTACTGTTTTTAGGGAAGCCAAATCTGCATATTCAAAGGCTATATAATCTGGGTTTTTATTTTAAAATAAATTTTCTATGATTTATTTTTCTTTCAGGGAGCAGTGTAAATAGCATCTCTCATTTTTTGTTAAAAAAAACCTGGCCTTTATCCTTCATCACATCCTTTCTTCTCATTCCCAAATGAACAGGGCCTCTTTCCAGCAGCATGAGAAATTCACAGGTTTTGCTTTGGAGGCAGTGAAAAGATTACCTAAATATCAAAGACATACCCAGTTTTGAAATGAGTCATGTTTCTACAGTATCTGTGCCTCCTAATTTACTGCTCCCAGTTTCATTGCTGGATGAGACCCACAACCCCATAAAATTTGTTACCACAATAATAAAGAGGAATTACTGCTAGATGGGCTGGTAGATTTCACTTTATTGAAGTGTTAGTCCTGACCAAGTCTCTTATAAGGGAAGTTGTGATGATAGCTTCTGCCATTTTCTAGGAATGTAACGGTTTGTAGAAATACTGAACTGTAAGGAACTGGGAAAGAGAGGGATATAGTTCCTATTTTTCTTTAAAAATGAACAAACAAACCAAGAAGAAAAAAGAGAAAGCAAACTAAGTGTTTAATATCTTGAACTACTTCGAATGATCAGTATTCATGTCCAACATAAATACTTTTAACGTATAAGTGAGTAGCTCTGACTGGATTTAATATTTGTCACAAAGATAACACCCTGAGTTATATGGCAGGCAGCAAGAACTTATTTTTAGTTATTAAAATATTATAATCTCAAGAAAAAGTCTGTTATGTCCAGTGCAGGCTTTTCCCAAAAATGGAGACCAGAACAGAGTACAAGTCAATCCAAAAAGACTTTAAAAGAAAGTATGTTAATTGATTGAAGAGAGAGCAACATTTTGAAAAATCGTTTAAGTCAGATAGGCTTTATTACTTTGTTGAAGGAAAGCTTTCTATTTTATATAAATATATCTGTCAAAATACTTCCTTTCTGGGAATTGTAACACACAGTACTCCAATTAAATCCAGAGGAAATTGTGCAGGTTCTGGTCTACCAAGATAAGAAACTTAAGGAATAGTGTAGACAGTGAAAGTTACAGTGAGTAGATGTGTTGGTAACTGGTGTGCAGGGGCCAGACAATGCTATTTGAAATCTCAGTAGTTCATCTGCTGAATGTGGATTTTGACTTTGCAAATGCACTTCCATGCTTTAACAGTTATTTTTTAGAAGGGAATGTTAATTGTGTTTACTTTTATGTGTTCAAAAGCAGATGGTATTTTTTGCTTAGAACACTGAATTCCTCATTGATGAAGATAACGTGGTTTTAGGATTCTTACTGTGAGCACTTGGGCTCAGCAAGATTGGTCCTAGAAAATGCACCAACCTTGCAGCCTCCTGAAGAGAACTGAGGCAGCACATGGATTTCCCTGTGCTCATCTCCACTTGCCATTACTTCTTCCTCACCTCCACTGAAATTAATCCAGTTCACATGAAATGGAATTTTCAGTTTTGTAGTCATACAGAGAGAAAAATAATTAATTCAGGACACAGCTACTGAAGAGCCTGGATGGTGTTTGGAAGCATCGTGGGGTTGACAGTGCGTGGCTGCAGAGATGTGGCCCCACAGCAGCACTGCAGTTTCCCTCTAGTTTGCAGGTTGGGTTGTGGTACTAGGAAGGGTGAAGGTTGAGAAGAAAGATTGTCTTCACATTCCCTGACAGATGACTGCTCCTCTGGGAGCTCAAAATTGAAAAAGCCTTTGCACCTTCCTGAGGATATCATGATGTCAGAAGTGTGGGAAATTTTGGTACAAATGATTCATACCTGCCTATATGAGGATTAGAAGATTTTTGAATATTAAAAAACAATCACCTTGTTAGAAATTATCAATTACAATCTTACTTGTTTTGTTCATATTGTTTTGCTTTTCATTAAATTTCTTAAGCAAATTCATTCTGTCAGTTAAAACTGAGAACTGACACTTTATTTTAGGATCTACTCTGTATCTTTGTCACCCTCATTTCTTAGTCTTCTCTCTGATTGCTCCCTGGAAGAACCCAGTGTTCCTTCACAACTGGGAGGGGGAAAATAGATTAGGGCTATCCCTAACAAGGGGCAGACTGGAGTGGAAGGAATGAGGACCGGCAGGATGTAACAGTTTGTGGGCATTGTCTTCCCATGAGCAGTTCCTGATCCCTTTTCCTGCCCACAGCCCCAGCCTTGGTGTGGGTCTGCCTGCTCCACCACAGCCACCCCTGTAACTTCCCCAGGGCTACTCTGAAGGACAAGCAACCAGATCTAATCCTGGGTAATTTTTTGGCAAGTAATTTCCACAGGCTTTTGTCCTGCTTTGGGATTTTCTTCTGTTTTGGGTTTGTTTTTTTTTTTATTTCTACAATTTAAAATTAAGTCGGAACTGATGGAACAAGCCAAACCCATGGACAAAATGGGTACAGCTGTAGTTGATAGCTGACTGAGCTTTGTGAATAATTTTTTCCAAAATAAAGTCTGGAATAAGCATTCTTCACTTCTGCTGCAGCTATTCTTAAAATCCATGTGGAAGACAAGGCTTTTGACCATAGCTACATAAATCTATGCTGGAAAACTAACTCTGCATAAATGAAAACTTGCCATTTTTAGTGTCCCCAAAAGTGCAAAACAGTTAAGTCCAGCACAACACAGATAAACACGGTGCTGTGAGAACAGCGATGGCTGTGACTGGGACCTGTGCTGCACAGCACTGGTATGTGAGCCTTGTAGAAAAATTTATGAAGCTTCTTGGCTTACAATCAGTCCCTTCTTGGAAGGATTTTGTTTCATAGATGCTAAATTTTCCATGAGGATTTGAGACTTCACATCTACTGTTTTATTAATTTCCATTTGAAAATAATGTAATCTATTTGCCTTATCTAACTTCTAGAAAAGTAATAACTGGAAGAAATACCAGAAAGTTTTAGCTAGCCTGGGGCATAGTACACAGCTCCCCTGGTAACACAATGGCAAAGAAATATATATTACTCCAAAATCCTGCAAGGGCAAGATGAAGAGAAATGATCTTCTGAATCTCCATCTTTCTTACCTTACATTTAAGAATATTCTTTCTTGAAAGTAAGAATAAAACAAAGGCATATTAGCTTACAATTTTCTTTTTCCTTTTTATTTGTACTGTGACTATTCCAGGGTTCCCTATATTTAAATGTCTTCTAGATATTGTCTCAATACAAATAATTTGTTGCCTCACAGCTGGCCAAAAAGTAATGAAATCAAGTGTTGCTTTATGAACTCCTGTCCATCACCTCTGAGATCTTCTTGTTTTTTTCAAGAATAGTTAATTTTTCTTTCAGTTCCCTTCTGTGGACTAGCACTTTATTGATAAGCATGCTCATAAAGATCTAAAACGCTGTACTGCCAAAACACATGTACATCCACCTAAAATTCTTACATTTGTCTCTAATTTCACTTTGCCCTCTAGTGCCCATTCTGATTTTTGCCCACACTGCAAAGTACTATGTTGACTGAAATACATCAAAACAAATTTTTATTTGATAAGGAGATATTTAGGACAGCTATGAATTAAAAAGAAAACATAATAATACAAAAGTTTCTGAACAATTAGTGGGCCATAAATTAACATGTTTTAATTGCAGACAAGGCAATAAAAACTGGAATCCCTGGCAAGAGAGCAGCTGAAAAATATTTCATAATATTTCCAAATTTCTATAAAAGTGTAGCCATTTCAGTAACAGTTTTCTGCATTGCAATAGCCACCCAAAGATATCAGAACCAGAAGGGTGAGTAGGCTGAATGTAATTTTATTGTACAGGTTTGGAGAAGTACATATAACAAACAAGCAACAGAAATGAAATTTGAAACAGTCCCAGGATGGGTCTATTTCAAGTGCTGCTAGTTATGAAGCAAAGAAATACGTATTTTGTTGTAATGTGACAGGGTGTTACCAGGTGGAAAAATTATTCTGATAATTTACTCTGGTTTTTTGGTCTTTTTGTTGTTCTGGATTATGGTGAAGTTGGTATCTGTTTTTATTTCTGGTATTTCAGCTTCATCCATGAGATCCATGTCTGCCATCTCTCCTTCACCTAGCATCCATCAGTGGTAGAGAGGAGAGCACGGACACCCTGCAAAAGAGACCTGTGTCATAGACACGACACCCGAGACCCCTGCACCATCACTGCTGTTTGTACCAGTCAGTTTTTTGCTTAGATACACTTTTTATTATCTCCCCTTTCAATACTTTTCAGAATGGCTGGAGATCAGAAACAGCTTTAAAGTTGCTCTTTACCTGATGCTTAAACCAGCCTCTGGCAGTTTCAGCCCTCCAGGACTAACACCACCCTCTTTTGGGACCCACAGATATCCTCTCTCCTCTGCTTCTTTATGCCAGATCCAGAAGCTTGCGCCGAATGTACATCAGGATGGCCACAGATAGATGTTTGTTTGTGGGTTTTTTTAAAGTTTTTGGGATTTTACCAAATTTTTAACTCTGTTCTTTGGGTAAAAGAGACTTGATATACCTCTGTTCCCCTCATAGCAAGTGATTAGGGAAAGCACACTGTTTGAAATGGAGTAACCCAGGGACAGTTTCCCAAGGGTAAAATCCAGGCTTAGTTTTATTGCAAGCTGTTTTAAGAAATGTGATTGTATTGTAATTATTACTGAAGGTTGTGTGGTTTGGAGGGGAAATTAATTGGAGGGCTATACTTTCATATGGGTCAATTTGTGAGCAAAGGGAAAGAGGCATATTTCATGCAGCAATAAAGCACAGTACTGGGTGGTGATGTTGGAGATTGCAGTAGCCAGGATAAATATATCCATGAGCAAGTACAATGTGCCACAGACAGATGTGGCTTTAGGATACTTTTACATAGAAAAGTTACTTCAAATAATCTTATGAAAAAAAATAGAAGTGAATTGGAAACACTGCAGGAAGGAATAAAACCCTTGTCCCCAAACAGTTAGAGGCAATGTATTTCAATTAAAAGTAACACTATCCAATGGGGAAATTACTTCAAAGGCCATAACTACTGCAAAAAATGTACTATGTAGATAAATATTTCTAGAATTATTTTACATTTTTGGACAAAGCAAATGTTAGAATTACACAAATGTAAAAAAAAATTAGTTGCTTGGAAAAGAGGATACAAACTCCCAAAGAAAAAAATGCATATTCTCAGCCTAAGTCAGGATCACTTAATTAAGCAGTGTATTACTTTATCTTTGATGCAGTCTGCATCAGTACAAATCTAGTAATTCCTGTAAGGCGTGGGATGTGTAGTTCATTCACAAATATGTGATTCTCTGCTTGTAGGTGAAATAGAGATGGAAGTTATCTGCATGTTTCTCAGCAGAAAACACCATAAGATGTCACTATCTGTCAAAGGCTGCAATATCTTCATAGGGAGTAACCCTCACTGAAAATTCTTATAGATTAATTTATAGCTAGAGTAGACAGCTTACTTACCAAGGAAAGAAATTACATTACTTTGAATAATGCATTACATTTGCAAAATTAAATTTCAGAAGCATAATTTAAATGCAATAAAAATTAACTACAGCACTTCCACAAGATAGATCATAGAACAAATAATAAATGTTATTTATAATATTTTATTATTAATATTGTAAATTATGTGAGGTTAATATCTTTATACCTTAGTTTTTAAGCTTCCTTGTCACTTTATCAATCAGTTGGAGACATTTTCTCATTTCTGCACGGCTGATCTCCCAAGAACACAGGTCATGTTGTTTGTCGTTAAGAAAACAGTCTATTTTTTGGAAGTACTTTTTCAATTTCAGCCTGCTGACGTCTTTACTCCGACAATGTTGGGTGTGCTTTTCAATTACACATGCCTCCAATTGCTCAATTTGCAGATAAAGTCCATTTTGGAACTGATCCAATACTGTTCCATCCCAAGCAGCTAGAGTCAGATTTTTGCTAAAGATATAGAAGATATGTTGGAAGATCTCTTCAATGGCAACTTCAACAGCCTCTTTCTGCCTGGGCTGCAGAACCTGCGCAGGAAATCTGAAGGACATTTTCTCTCTTAGACATTGTTGGGGAAACTCTTTTCCCATTTTATCCAAGAGTCGCAGGCTGTTCTCGATCACTTTTCTTTGCTGCAAAGGGAGGTGGTTGCACTGAAGACTGGAGATGATGGTGGTGCTTGACAGTATGAGGCCAATTTGTATCAAGCCAAAAGTATTCATGGTAAGACAAGCTCTAATGTTCCTTCTTTCCTGTGTATAAACGCTGTGTGCTATGCTGGTTGCTTTGAAGTTATTTGTAGACTCCCATTTCTTCAAAATCTTGACATTTAATTATTCTGTAGGAGAAGTTTTCTTTCATCATTTGTTGGTTTGTAAGGTTTTCCCCCCTGTGCATGCTTTTGCAGCACTTTCATTTTCTGCTTTATGACTTCATAGTCTTTTGTTTTGTTTTGTTTTGCTACTTTGTTTTTATTTCAGCTGGATATTAGAATATTTATATATATGTTAGATTATTAATTCTCTCTACTACTAAAATTCTATAGGATGTATAATCAGAATTCAAAATAAAGAGTTACAGAAGCACTTGTTTTCTTAATATTCTAGCAGTGGAAGAATATGCAGAAATAAAGTAATATTTTCAATGATTGGTCAGGGACCTGCTGAATGCCACTGCCATCTTGTCTCCTATAGTATGATTTATACTTCCAAGCTTCCATTAAGCTTTCTTTACCAATGTTCTTTTAGGAAAAATGTTTTCTTTCTCCTCACTTTTATTTTTTATGGATACATTTCATTAGAGTGTGTGTGTGTGTGTGTAAAAATGTGCATTAATATGTGGATTTTGATACATAAACACTGATAATTAAATGAACCCATGATCTCACTTAGACACAATAAACGCCTTGCAAATACAAAGACACTGACATGGGAAGAAGTTATGTACTTGAATGAAATACTCTTTTTCCCTCATATGAGTAACTGAGCAATAACTAATATCAATGTCAGTTGAGTACAGGTCTGAATTTTGACAATAAATGGGAAGAGAATGAATAAGGAGGACGAAAAGTACAATTCACCTCTTTGCTTTCCCATGTAATAGAGGCAGTTATGACTATCACAGTACTTTGGGATATCTGCCCCTTGGTTTTGATTTTTTTTTTAGTGAAAGCTGGTCTTAAACTGCTATTTTGTTGTCTTCCCTGTCTCCTGTGAATATATATGTGATGAGAAAGGCAATAGTCTGTAAGTCATATTGTCTGGATGAAGAGGTCAGATAAACTAATTTTTTAGTCTGAGACTTGGCTGTGTATTTTTTGTATAAAAAGTATAGACTGGTAGAAAAATAAATCCCCTTGGTTCCCAGGTGGTCCCTAGAGAAGAGAGGGGCTAGGTGCACCTGAGCTTAATTTCTGATTAGAACCAACTTGTTGGTCTAAGTCCAGTGACATTTGATGAGATCCCAGAGACACCAATGGTGTGGGTTACACCGTAAGTCTGGTCTGGCACCATTTGTGATCACAGAGTCACAAATAGTGCAGTTCAAGGATTCAACACAGTCTGGTTGACTTGAATAAGAATGTTCAAACCCAGATTCACCAATAGTTCCATTTATTGGGGCATCAAGTTACTGCTTCTTGTTATATTTCCACAGATAGATTCACTAGACATGAAAAAAGTGTACAGTGCTATGTACAAGTGTTCCCAGGGGCACTCTGACACATCTGGGGATCAAATCTTGCTGAAGAGGTATCCCTCCTTTAGGGAGGAGAGAGGAACAAGCCCACTGACTTGCCTGCAAAGTGCTCATGTTCTCATCCTCCATGAAGGATTTCAAGTACAGTCTATACATATGGGAGAAGTGAATGTGAGACTGCAGCCAAATACCATTACTGCCAGCATAAGTGCAGAGAGGGGGCAGCCAGGGCATATGTTAATGAAGGATACAGAGAGCGATTACAAAACCAGTGGGCCTTGTGCAAGGGTGGAACATAAACAAAAGGGACACTTTGGTGTCACTCCCATTTCCACCTGACCAAGTGCGGCAGTAAGGGTCAGCTACAATCCTCCTGATGACCTGTCTCCCCATCAGCAAGCCATCCTGCCCACAGTCCTCCCTTTGTGACATATCTCATGGCTCTAGGCCTTGTTCATACAGTATTTTTTGTTCTGTTGTTGGACCTTCTGCTATGTGGTTGGCTTCATTCCCAATCTGGTTGTCACTCCAAGCAGATTGATGATACTGCTTTATAGCTTCCTTCATGTTCAGTATGTAGGTATTTGGGAGGCTTTAAAAAGTTGCCTAAGAGAACTTGGACTGGATGTACTGCCAGCGTCAGGAAAAATGTATCCCCTATGACAACAAAGAGTAACAACAATCAGAGTGGGATACAAGAAGTGAAACATAAAATTAAATATTCTCACTTACTGGGAATATTTATTACTTTGAAAACAGAAGTGCATCAAAAAACAATAACAAATGTATGTGCTTCAAGAAAATTATTCCCTAATACTACAGCAATTTCCATAAATTGTACACAAGTATTTTCCCAAAACTGTAATCATTATATGAGTTTAATAGTTGTAGTGATCGAAACAGATAAACTTTATCATATTTATTATATCTCCCAGACACACAAGTTCTTTCTTTCCTCTTGCAAAATAGTTTTGTCCAGGTTTCCTTCTTAGTGGAGATCTTAGGACACCATACTGAGTGTCACAGAGGAAAAAATAGAAGCTGGTCTCTTCCCTATTTCTTAAGAAGATTGAGTAGGTCCAGGTGTCTTATTCTCTTGTCTGTCTTAACATGTTGTCTACACTTTCTCACAGAACAATTACACTTGACTTAGTCCACCAGGGTTTGGTTTCTGTCTGGTTTTGTTTGTGTGTGTGTTTGCCTAGTAACAATAAATCATTCCTCCATGGTCAGACACTTTTTTGATTATTGCACTGAGCAAAACATAGCAGTGACATTGCATGATTCAGGACACAATATACTCGAATCATCTACCTTTACTGGTCATTCAGGAACAAACAATTAATTAAAAGTAGTGACTGGAAGGAGTAAATGAGTGATATGAAGCTGCAGTACAGATTGCTGTTTATTTCTCTGCCTGTGGGTGAAGCACAGACCAACCACTCTAAGCTGGAATTAAATGAGGAAAAGAGCTGACAAAACACAGCTGTGTTTCCAAGTAGACCTAGCAGATCATTATTTTGGAAAGGTTATCTAGTCTTCAATTCACAAAAAAAGATTTGCTCCTAAACGATCATCTAGCTATATATGTATTCATTATAGGAAGATTGAAGCTAAACATATGCACAATTTTGTCTTTCTAACATCTTTAAAGTGCTGTAAATTACTTCTCTAATGGAAATTTTATGTTATATTTTATAATGCAATAGAGAAATTAAATTAATATTTGCTATTCATGGTTCTTTTATCTCAGGCACCAGGGCAAATGGAAAGTCTAAACTCAACCTGTGTATAGGATGGTAAATGGGGCATTGAGACAGAACATTCCTATAAAATGGTATTCTTTGTCCTCTTATAACTACCCTGTGTTGAACCATTTAATCTACTCTAGATATCAGTTTCTTTTCTCCATTCAGAAAACACAATGATTTTAAAAAGTCCATCTGGTACAAAGGAGTTGGAGTAGGTTTGGCTTGGCACAAGACAGCTTCCTCCCCATCTAGCTTGACACTGCCCGTATTAAAAGAAAATATTTTTCTCTGTTATGCTTTCCATACAGCTATATGTGCCAATCTTCTCTCTTATAGGTGATAGAATGGTTTGGGCTGGAAAGGACCTTGTAAGTCCGGTGAGGAATGTCTGAGGGAGCTGGAGGTATTCAGCCTGGAGAAAAGGAGGCTTGGGGGTGACCTTACTGCTCTCTACCACTGCCTGAAAAAAGGGTGCAGCCAGGTGGGGGTTGGCCTCTTCTAGGGGCAGGGCAAGAGGACACAGGCTCAGGTTCAGGTTAGACATCAGGAAGAATTTCTTCATGGAAAGGGTTGTTAAGCATTGGAATGGAGTGCTCAGGGGGATGGTAAAATCACCATCCCTGGTGATTTCTAGAAGTAACTGGATGGCAACCTTGATGCCATGGTCTAGACGACAAGGTGGTATTTGATCAAAGGTTGGACTTGATCCCAGATGTCTTTTCCAATGTAACTGATTCTGTGATGCTGTGATCATCTAGTTCCAACCCTCCTTGCCATGGGCAAGGACACCTTCCACTCGACTAGGTTGCTCAGAGCTCCATCTAACCTAACCTTGAACACTGCTAGGGTGCCATCCATAGCTTCTCTGAGCAGCCTGTTCCAGTGCCTCCCCATGCTCACAGTAAAGATTTTTTTCCTACTATCTAATCTGAAATTACCCTCCTTCAACCTAAAGCAATTGCCTCTTGTCCTACCTCTACATATCCTTGTTGAAAGTCCCTCTCCATCTTCTCTGTAGCCTCCTTTTAGGTACAGGAGAGAGCTGTAAGGTCACCCCAAAATCTCCAGGCTGACCAACCACAGCTGGCTCAGCCTTTCTTCATAGGAGGGTTGCTCTATCCCTCTAATCATCTTCATGGCCTACTCTGGACTCTCTCTCACAGGTCCATGTCCTTCCTGTGCTGGGACCCCAGAGCTGATGCAGCCCTGCAGGTGGGGTCGCAGCAGAGCAGAGCAGAGGAGCAGAATCCCCTCCCTGGCCCTGCTGCCCACACTGCTCTGGACGCAGCCCAGGACACATCTGGCTGTCTGGGCTGTAAGTACACACAGTTACCTCATATTTAAGTTTTCTGCCACAAGAACCCACTCTGCTGGGATACTCTCAATGGGTTAACTTCCCACTCTGTACTTGTGTTTATGATTGCCATGGTCCACATGCAACAAGTCCTTGGACTTGTTGAACTACATGGGGTTCTTGTGGGCCCACTTCTCAGGTTTGTCCAGTTTCCTCTGGATGGCATCCCATTCTTTTGCTTTTGTGTCACATGCAGCACTCTGCAGTTTCATGTAATCTGCAAACCTGCTGAGCAGCACTCAATATTCACTGACTCTATAATTTATAAAGATCCTGTCTTCCACCTCAGGTGGCTGTAGTCTACTGCTCTTACTGTTCAGTAAGAGCAGCTCAGTAGCTCAGCCCTTTCCTCATCACTTGTCAGAGTGTTTCCCCATTAATCCAATAAAATTCCACCTCTTCGTCGTGGTTGAGGCGGATGATCCCTGAGTGAGTGGGGGCCAGGAAGCAGGTGAGGGAGCTGTGACCCTGCCACACCATGTCCCATCTGCCCGTCCCGATGCCTGCACTGCCTGGGCTGCGGCTGGAGGCCGGGTGGCTCCGGCGGCAGCCCCAGGTGCCTCCCCACCTCGGGAGCAGCCCCAGCTACTGCAATAACTCTGGTCGCCGTGGTACGGACCCAGCTCAAACAGCTTCTCTAGGAGAGTGACCCCTCAGCTCTGTTACACCGCATTTAAATTGATCTATTTCACGTGTTCTGTATATTTATATAACATACTTATATTACATGGATATTCTCTTTATCAATGATCTGGAAAGGGATCAAGTGCCCCTCTCAGTCAGTTGTGGGTGACACGAAGTTGGGCATGTGTTGATCTTTTTGAGGGTAGAAAGGCTCTGCAGAGGGCTCTAGACAGGCTGGATCAATAGGCCAAGGCAAGTGGTATGAAGTTTAACATGATGAAGTGTCAGAGCCTGCCCTTGTGAACGCCCCTCATGTTGGGTCACAACAACCTTAAGCAGTGCCACAGGCTGTGGACAAAGTGGCTGGAAAACTGCCCAGCACAAAAGGACCTGGGGGTGCTGGTCAACAGCAGCTGAACATGAGCCAGCTGTGCCCACATGAGGCCAATGGCTTCCTGGCCTGTATCAGCAAGCGTGGCCAGCAGGACCAGACACAGGACTGTCCGCCCGTCCTTGGCACTGCTGAGGCCGCACCTCGAGTGCTGTGCTCAGTGCCGCTCATCTCACTGCAGGACAGACACTGAGGCAGCAGAGGTCCAGAGAAGGGCAATGGAGCTGGTGAAGGGTCTGGAGCACAAGTCCTGTGAGAAGTGGCTGGGGGTGTTCAGCCTGGAGAAAAGGAGGCTCAGGGGCTCTCTGCCAAGGAGGTTGGTAGTGAGGTGGGGGTCATCTTCTCCTCCCAGGTAACAAGTGACAGGACAAGAGGAAATGGGCTCAAGTTGCACCAGGGGAGGTTTGGACTGGGTATTAGGAAAAATCTGTTCACAGGAAGAGCTGTCAGGCATTAGAACTGCCCAAGTGAAGTGGTTGAGTCACCATCTTTGTAGGAATTTAAAAGACATGCAGGTGTGCTATGGACACAGTTTAGTGGTGGATTTGGCACTTTTCAGTTTATGGCTGGACTTGATGATCTTGGAGGTCTTTTACAATCTAAATGATTCTAATCTAAGCAGCACAAGTTTCCTCATCCTACTGCTTCAACAAGAAAATACTACCTTTTCTAAGAAAGCGTTACAGAGTCATGGACTCCCCGAGTTGGAAGGGAGCTACAACGATCAATGAGTCCAGCTCCTGGACCTGCACAGGACCATTCCCAAGAGTTACACCATGTATTGTCCCAGTGCTTCTTGAACTCTGTCAGGCTGGTGCTGTGACTGCTGCCCTGGGGAGCTGTTCCAGTCAATGCTGAACCACTCTCCCAGTGAAGAACATTGTCCTAATATAGAATATAATGGTTAGAGTTTGGATGGCACTTTATTTTTAGAAGACCATTAGAAAACCATCTTTTCATATTGTATGATCAAAATAAATTTTTCTTTATGCCATTTTGAAGAATTTTATTGTATAAGGTTAAAAAGCACAAATGGTGAGGCAAAATTCAATATTCTATAAGTAAGTCCCTTGCAGGAACTCCATAGTTTTGCACCAGTTTTAAATCACAGCAGATTTTAAAACAATGTTCAGAAAGTGTGAAGCACATCAATAGTGATGTTTCCCAGTTACCTGAACAGGAGAGGAGATCCTGAACTGAAATAGTGTACTCATGGAAGTCAGCAATTCTAGACTAATACTGTTGAAAAGAAAATTGAGATACACGAAGTTTGTCTAGAATATATACTTTATTATTTGTAGTCTGCGTAAATTTTAATATGTGACTGAATTTTCTACACCATTTTCTCTGTTAAAGCACATCCTGGTCTTTTCCAACCACCCATTCAATTGCACCTTTAATATGTACAGTCAGTATTTATGAATATAGCATATGCATCTATGAATATAGCATATGCATCTATATGAACTTAGAAAAATAACATGCAAGAAAAATTGTTACCATGAAACTGATAAAAAATTAAGATAGGTAAAACAGTCAATCCCCTTTTTAGTGTGTTATGGCTTTGCACCAAGTATCATGTCAAAACAAACAGATTCAGATTCTTCTTGTTAAAGGCACTTACTGTTCTTCAAATACACTTTCACATTTAGTTCTATTGCATTAGAAGCATATCTCTGGGATCATACTTTTATAACACAGCAGAACAGTCCAAAAAGGCAGCATTAATAAAAAGGAAAAAGAGGGGCATATATTAAAATATGAAGATGCCAAGAATTAACACATACTTTAAGGATTTGGTCCTTATACAACAGGCAACAGCATTCAGGCAATAGTGATTTCTTTTCATAGACACTGACAAAATAATATCCCCAAAAAGTGAACTTTTCCAGTTCCAGTGTATAGATATGTCTGAGTTGAGTAACGTACCCTCTAACACCACCCCCAGTAAAAATACAGCTTTTCAAGACTAATTACTGTTCCACTTTGGCTGCGAAGGAAGAAACCTCAGAAGAGTGTTAGACATGGACATGCTAGCAAGCCTACAATTCTGTGTCTCTGTATCTGGATGCCTGCCCGTAATAGCCCTTCTTAGAGTGGTCTGCCAGCTGCCGGCGGTACTGCTCCTCCTCCGCATCGCTGCCGTAGCTGACACGGTTCTCCAGGTAAGGTCTAACAGGAGCCTTCTGCGGCTCTGGAGGCCTGGAGCTAACAGCAGAACATGAGAAAGAGAGAGTAAGAGAAAGAGATTGAGATAATGTCTATTCCCATTATGAAAAACCAAAGAATAGTTGTAATTAATACCTGCTTTATGGCCACATACAGAAAGGCAGATGGAGCAAATGAAACCCCTTCTAGCCAATAAAAAGCTGTGTGACTGTGGTAAACCTATCTAGAGAGGCATCTTATTTCCATTCAGCTGGAGGATGATTCTCAGATCAACCTACCTGGAAAAATGCCAAAGTTCAAATAGTAAACTGCACACACAGTGTGCAGTTTAAAATTTGAAGCATCAATAGTTTGAAACATCAATTAGTTTGACAGTACTCTATTCCCTGAGCAGAGAGGTTTCCAGCCTTGCTACAACCCCAGCTGACATCTCCCTTAATTAGTTTTGCACAGAATTTTTCATATGCCCCCTTCTTCTTTTGCATCCTCAGTCTTCTGTCTCGAAGTCCAAAGACTTCTTATGTGACATTTCTTAAATTGGTAGCCTTTCCACTCACGGCCCTCAGGGTAGAAATAACCCACAGTTTTGCTTTTTATACACTGTGGTGCTACACATTTGACATGACATTAAGCAGACATAGAAAAGTAGATTCTGCCAAGGCAGTGTATTTCCTCAGTTTCAAACCTATGATTTTATCAACCCACGCTCTGGAAAAAAAAGATGGTGTTCTGCTTACATCTTTCTCCCAGAGATTAAATACTCCCTTCTAGGCCAATCATTAACTCCTGTAAAAAGCCAGCAACACTGATTTCTACATGCAGACAAACACTCTGCAAATGTAGTGAAAGATTAATTTTCATTACTTTTACAAAACTTCCAATGCTATATAAAAATTAATGCTTTTCTGAACCTGCCAAGAAATGCAGAAAATACCTGTTTTCCATCTTTGCATTTTAGATTATTTACCGTGACATCAAAGCATTTGACTCACTAGGGAAGAAAAGTTCCATTTCTATTGGCTATTGCTAAGATGCAAAAAAAAAATTCAGAGTCCTGAAGGACAGAAGACAAAAGCCATTATGCAATGTGTTAGCTCTTGCATATGTGTCAAGTCCTACAAATGTGCAGTGGGTCCACCCATCCAGAACTTAATGAATTTTAATGAAAGACTACTACTTTCATGAGATTTGATGGGTCACCTGTATCAGCTTTCACCCTTAGGTTACCTAGCCACACTACATATCTGCAAAGAAGAAGCATTTACGTAATTAAGTGTTATTAGAATATTTGTTTGGATAGAGTAACAGTCATCAAGTATCTAGCACAGGTAGAATAGACATCAGAGAACATGAATGCAAGCCAGCTTCTGTAACACTGACTGGGGAAAAAAACTATCTCTGCAAATATTTCAGTGAAACAATACAATGTTTCTTCCCAAATGACTCAAATGCTATAAATGAACTTACTATAAATGAACTAAAAGAAAAAAAATCCTGAAATGAGTTCACTGAAGAGTTTGCTAAATTCTGCCCCACCTTTATGATAATCTTTAAGGCATCACAACAAAACAATATACCAAGGCAGGATGACTTGTATGAACAAAAATTGGCAAGATCAGTTTTCCTCCTTACAGCAAAGTCAAGAATCGAGACAGAATATTTGGAACTGGATATACCTTACCTCATTGGCTGGGGCCAGTTCTGTTCTGACTTCTGTGTTTTGACAGGGACAGCATAAATATCCGGATGCTTTTGGGCTATTTCAAGCTTTAAAAGAAAATAGAAGAAAATAATTGTTCTTTTTTGATCCTATATTTGGATCTAGAATCTAGCAGGAGACTGCTACATCTGAAACAATTAAAGCACAAATTGATAATATCCTATTGATATTCCTACAATTATATCATCTTTTGCTAGAGTATTAATTCAAAGCACATTTGAGAACAATGGATTGCCAAAAGCAACAGGATTATTAGAAGTCAGGTTTTTACAGTTAAAACAGTAAACCTTAAAATATGACCTCTTTTTATACACAAATACACATAACGAGTGAGAGTATGTCTCTGTGTGTGGCTTCCCAAACTTCTCCCTCCATAAGCAACACAATGCAAAGGGCATGATTTTCATTTTCAGGACTCTGGCTGTTCTATAGGTCACAAAGCACAGGAGGGGGAAAGGCATCTCTTCATACCCTGGCATTTTGAGCCTCTTGTAGCTCTTGCATTCTTTGCATCCTTGCCTTGTGATCCATCTCCTCAAATATTTTTACTTTCCTCAGTACTGATTTTGGAGTATTTTCTTGTTCGCTTCCTTCCTCTTCCAACTTTGCCTCCTCCTCCTCCTCTGCAGGCAGGACTGCTGGCTGAGAGTTTCTCAGAATGGGACGCCCAAAAACAGGTTTCACAGAAACAGGTGGTGGTGGTGCTTTAGCTGATACAGTTGAAGTCTCACTGCTGACAGCAACATTACTCAACTTGGAGTCATAGCTCTTGGGGAAGTCATAAGGATCCTCTCTGTTTTGTAACTTTCCCTGCAAGTATAAAACCCACAGAGTTTACATCAGTAACTGTATAATTTTAGTCTCAAAAGAAGGCATTAACCTAAAAGTAATCACTTTGCCTATGTATTTATCAGGGTCAATCTTCATATGATGTAACACTTCAAAGATGTTTGAACTGCTAAAACATTTTGGGCATATGCTCATAGACTACACATCACCGTACAGAAGACCAGGACATTCAGACTTCTTAGACATTTGTTTGTCCTATTTGTTAAGGATTACCAGAACTACATGTGTTAGAGTACAGCACAGAGAAAACTGATGCTCCAAGTAATTTTTCACTGCTGCTTAATGTGAAGTATCATGACCTAAAATTTAGAACTGCACAGAACCTAATGTTTTATATTCAGCCTTTGTTTTTACTGTGCATGTCCTCCTCTGCCCTATCTTCACTGTCAAGGCACACTGCAGCTGTATTTTGAATATTTAGAGTATATGTATATTTTTCCCTCTTGCATCATTCCTGAGCAACCAGTTAACAGAATGGTGACGGTCAGGTGGTAGATTCTGATTTTGTGCTTCACAGTAATAGCCATGAGATATGTTTTTCCTGGTGATTAGCCTACTTTTGATCTTGCTGAGCTAAAAAAGTGCCTCTCAGTTTGCTAGTAGATACAAAAAGGAGTTTACTTTCTTCCATATTAGAGATCACGTGTATTTGAGAAGAACTGCTATCCAGTAAGACTTCTTTCTGCTTGATCCTGCAACACTTTCAGTCATTTCTTCTGCCCACACTCAAAATATTGTGTCCACACTTAAAATGGTCTATTGCTCTTTCCAATATGCCACCCCGGAGAGTTCTCCAGAAAGAGGATGCTTGTATTCAGATTTGTTTCTACTAATTTACCTTAGGTGGTTCAGGCTTGAATGCTGGAGGTGGACTTGGCTCTCTAAGGATTTCCCTGCTACCAGCTTTTCTCAACTGAGCTCTTGGTTCTGGAGTAAACTTTTTTAAACTCTATGAAAGAAAGAGATAAAATCACTGCAGTAGCCAGTAATTCAATCATTTTCCTCTCTCTCAAGTTCATAATTTTGGAAACAGTAACCAGGAGTCAAAAGACTGCCAGCAACCTGACTACAATCACTGCAAATGTAATTGAAAACTTCAAGGTCATGAGACATCATTAAGAAATGTATAAATTTAGGCAGAAAAGCAGAGCTATTATTATTTTCCTCTTCAAAGGGTAGATCTAAAACAGTATAAGAAGCAAGGTAAAGCTGCTGTTTAAAAAAAACCCTCTAATTTTTAAGCCATACATAAAGGGTTTTCAGAAAGCCCAAAGTTCAGTCTTATTGAAAAATCCAATCATCTCACCTCCTCATGATGCACAGGTTCAGAGGATCGGCTAACAGATGAAATCCTTGTTTCCTCCAAAGGCTCATCAAGTTCATTGTCAGTGTATGCACCACCTTCGCCATCTGTGTCCTCTAAGTCACTGATCAGCCGGCTGTCACAGCTCAAATAGTCAGCGCCCATGGCAGTAAGGTAAGACATACGATCATCTGCGTCATCTTCCATGCCATCCATCTACGCAAAAGTCAGTAAAAAGTAAGGAACAAAGACGAAATAAATTAAAGTCCAGTTAAGACTCAACATCAGGCCAAACAAACCCTTAGAAATGACTTCATGGAACTGAAAGAAATGAATGCAGAATTGCTACAAAAAGTCCTGTAGAAGTTTATCCCTCATCATCATTCTCCCCAAGCCCAGCATTAGTGATGTTGGGCTCCAAAGTGTTACAGAAAGAATAATAAATTTTTGTGTCCTGGCTTGTAAGATAAGCATGTATTCTATTGCCATCTGTTGGAGGTTGGGCAGTTTTCTTATCTCTTCCAAGAACAATGTCTCCCTCCGGGGAGAGATTTTCTGTTAATAAACTATTGAATGACTCACTGCATGATCCGTAAAGTTACATCATCCCATTGTGAGATGCTCTGCCCAGAGGGAAGAACCAAGCATCCTTACCTGCATAAAATCAGCACTTTTTGAGACACTGCCAGCCACTTCGCTGGATTCCCAGAGGAGCAGCTTCTTTGCTGAATTCCCAGAGGAAGACCAGGCCCAACTACTACCAGACCTTCAGAGAAAACTACACCCTTCTAGAGATCACCACTTCAGCAGCATTTCATCTGCCACTCCAGGAGGAGCAGCCACCATTTTAACTGGACTACTACCCCCCTGACTCCTCAGTGTGTCAGGTTTCTGATTCCATCACTAGTTTCGTTTGTACTAATTACATTTTATTATTATTATTGTTTATATTTAGGGGTTTTTTCCAAGAAAAGAACTGTTATTCCCATTCCCATATCTTTGCCTGAGAGCCTTTTTTAAAACTGTGGTAATTCGGAGGGAGGGGGTTTACCTTTTTCATTTCACAGGAGGCTTTTGCCTTCCTTCACAGACTCCTGTCTTTTCAAACCAAGACATTTTGTTTGTTAAAGATATACATAAACTGACTATTTGTCTAGCCTAGTGACCACTGGCAAATGAAAATTTGAACAATTTTTACTGGCAAGAGATACTTTGAAACATTTGTATAGCTTCAGAGAGTATGGACTGATTGCTTACCTTTCCTTCTGATACCCATACTGCTTCTCCTTGCTGTTGTTGAATTGTATCTTTCAGGCTACCATACCAGCTATCATTGGCTGAATTCAAATTAATGGTTGCTGTAAAAATTGAAGGAAAAGGTATATATATCATGGTAAATGCAATGCAATCCTTTATCCATTCCATGCTGTTTAACACTTTTTGGTTTAGGTATGTGAGAATGTTAAACAGCCACATCTTTTAGATCATTGACAGAACCATGGTATTTTTGTTTTGTTGTTGGTCCATTTCTAAGCTTATTAAATCACTTATCTTTTAATGGCAGTACACCAGCTCACAATTTCTTCTCCATTAGAATTTGGTAGAACAAAGAACTTTGAAAGAAGTCAAGGAAGGCATTACTCATAACCACACCTTCACACTCTTTTGGTTCCAGCCTGCATGAGTTATGCTGAGTAATGAGTAGATGTCTTGAGACTTACAAAGTCACAAACACTACTCTCCTAGTCAGCAGGTTAAAAAAACATTCTTCCTTACCTGTAAAGAGGTGGGAACAAGTTTTCTTCAGTTTGTTTGCTTGCTCATAAAGTTTTCTCGAACTCTTGTTTGATGTAGGACATAGCCTTTGTCTCATGGTCTTCACACCCTGTTTACTGTCTGGGTTAAAGAAGACCACAATTGGAAACCACTGGGTGTAATTTAGCAAGTCCACTGCTTTAGGAGTGACATCCAACAGAGCATGTTTATCCTGTTAACAAGAAAGGCCAGTCAATGTGGTGCACGTGGGAACAAGTGGAGGTGACTGGAACATGGAATCCTAAGAATACTAGGATATTTGTATCCAAATAAGAGCACAACTTGTGGAATATTTTCCCACAGTTATACCATATTTAGAATGTTAAGAGCAAGAAGTTATACCATATTTAGAATGTTAAGAGCAACAACAACACTGCATGACCATAAAGCCTCTCAAATTCAGAAACCATATATTAAAACAGATTCTCCTGTGTCTAAATTTAGAATGGACTTGAGAAGGAAAATGCAATTTCTAATATCAGGTTCAAAGTTATAAAAATTACTAAAATTGCTGTTGAACAACTTCAAAACAGCTTTATCATTAAGCTTATTACAGAAATAGATGCAGTGAAAATTTGAGTACTCTGAAAGTTCCAGGAGCACACAAATCAAACACCATGCCTTTGGGCATAAGCAATTTTCAGAGGAATGCCCCACCTGCTCAATGATTTGCCTCACAGTGTTCAAGCGCACTACTCCAGTTGACTTCTCCGAACCTGCATCTCTGGGTTCTGTCTCTGCAAAGACAACATTTTAGCTTATCTAGAGTGGCCAGGCAGCTGCAATTATTAAGTTATCCATTCTCTCAGTTAAGGATGAAAAAAGACACTAAGAGGACAACTTACTTGCTGTCTGGTACAGGTGAGGCAAATCATTTGACAACTTCTCCACAGCAACATCTGCAATAGGGCCAAATATCACCACAGGTCTCTTAAAACCAGCTGAAAGAAAAATATTTGGAGAAAAGAGAAATATGATAAGACTGGTTTTATATATAAAAGACAAGACCTTCAGTTATTATGCAAAGTTAAGTTGAGGTTATTAAAAATATATTTTTTAAAAACTATTTCTCAGAGGTTTGTGCAACAGCATAATAGAGAAAACTACTTTTACCAGCTGAGAAAGTAAGAGACTGTTTTCATGAACAGCTTTCTTATTCCTTCTAGTGGAACTGTATTTAGAATATTCTATATCTGAAAATGTACAGATCTTCATGTATCTTTCCATTCATCAAAACTCCATGAACCTGCATAGAGTGGGTTTTGTATGAATAAAGACACAAATGATAAACCTACTGAAATGCGGCTTGAAGAAGCAAAGAAATGTAGAACTATGTTACTGCTCATGTCAAAGCAAGTGAAAACACAATCCTCGGAGTTAAGGGGGAATGCCATTACCCCAAGTCTTCATCCTGGCATCTGGGATCTCCTTTAAAATACTCTTTACTGTTTGTTTTATTCCAGAATACTGCCATGTGCCACTACCCAGAAAATCAGCTTGATCTGCTCACCACTAAGTAATATAGGTAGTTTACAGTCATGGAGATAGACTACATGAGCCATGATTATGTTTGGATTGTTGAAAATACTTGGGTTGTATTCGCTCTGAACCTACTGCTGAAGTGCTATTTATGAAGACTGAGGTTGATCTCAGGCATATGGACTGTACTTTCAGAGCTAGCCAAGAAGAATCCGAGGAAACAAGGAAAGCCCTGCTGTTTCAACCCCTTTTTCATTTTAAACCTTAAAACTGGCAGGTGTATTTTGGAGGCAAGAGGGAACAGCAGCAGTTTAAAAGGGTAAAAAAACTTTCTTATAGACTTGTCAGTAGCATCTAGAATCCTCCATTTTGAGAGAAATGTCATCCCTTCCTGTTGTTCTAATTTAACATAGAAGTTGTTAGAAATCACTTTCTTAGCTGACCAAACATTTGGATGCTAAAACAGGCAGCAATAAATGGGCAGCCAGCTCAAAGCAGTCTCACCTACCTTCACGCAACTGAACACGCTCGTAAGCTGGGAATTTTGTGCTCACAGATACAATAGCTGTCAGATCTTCACGACTCTTCCTCAAATTCTTCTTTGCTCCAGATCGCTGGCCACGTGTTCTCCAGAAATCTGCCCTATCACTTGAGCCATCTTTTTGGGCATTTTGAACACTGGCCATCTGTTCAGCTCTGACAGAGAAAGCAGGGAGTTCAGAACTAGTTAAGGAGGGCAAGGGTGCTTTCACTGATGACCAGTGGATTTTGAATTTGCAACAGATAATTTGCCAGATAGACAGAAAGGAGTGGAGAAAAAAGCACACAAAAAAATTCAGGTGCCTTTGCCTTGGAGCAAACACATCGTCAGAACAAGGCTCCAACCTGCCACAAGTTGCTGGGCAGGAATGAGTCCTGAGGTCTTAAACTGAACACTTACAAAGCATAAATAAAAGAATGCATATGCAAAGAGGTGGTGAGAGGGGGCAACTCAGAACTGAAGGCCTAAAAAATTACTGTCACTATTCTCTTCTCCATTAGGCCTCAAAAGTTTAAATCACTAGAGCACAGAAACAAAGGCTGGTTTGGTCAGACCAATTCACAGAGAGGAGAAAATGTACTTAGCAGGAAGCTGACAAGGGAGTCACGCAAGAAGGGTATTTTGTAACTTGTGTGCTTCGTGTAATTGTGAGGTTTTTCTTCCATTAAAAAATCACAACCACACTCAAGAACTTAAAAACTACAGTCTGAAAATTCAGCTACAGTCTGGTTGTGGTTTTAGGGTTTTTTCCTGTCTGATTAACTTTGTTTTATGCACTGTATACATTTGAACAGTTATTATTACTTCCCATGAATTTTGATTAGGAAACCATATTTAAGTGAAAATGTTGCTGTGCTTCACTCAGTATCTCACACAAAAATACAGACTACAGCTACCAAAAAAACCCAAACTAACAAATCCTGCCTCAGAATAAATACTTAAAACACTGTCCACAAGGATATACATAAGAAATTCAAGAACTAAATTCTTCTAAAAATTAATCATGACAGTATTCTTGCACAAAGAGTCATGAACTTCCTAAGGTGAAGGTATTTTGTTTGTTTATTTTTTTTTGTTTTGGTGTGGTCTTTTGTTTCTTTTGATTTGATTCTGTGAGGGTGAACAGACAAAGAAGAAGGTGGGTAAATAGGACGCACCACCCACTTTCTGTAAGAGGAACTGAAGCAGCTACTGCTCAAAGCTTGGTTGATTTCTGAGACAGAAGCTCTAGGCCTGTGCTGTAAATAATGACCTGGTATGTATGTAACACCACCCTCTCTCACTGTCTCATTGCATAATGCCATGGTTCTAAAATATGCAGTATTTATAGGTACAATTCTTGTAAAAATAAAGACAAAACAATTCTTTCATTCTTGTAGAAGGGAACAGAAAGGAAGAAAGATATGACATAGGAAGTAAAAGTAACACGGTGAAGGGAAAAAAAAATCTTACTTCTAACAATGGGTAGGAAGACATGGTGCCACCTTACCTGCTTTTATTTGGAATGAGGCCCTTTTCCAATTCATTTCCAATTCTCACAGCCAGCCAGTTTCCCAGTTTGCCATCATACAGTGTATCAACTACTCTAAAGATCTCCCCTCTGGTGAATGCTAAGCTCTGTGGTGACTCTTTTTCACATTCAAAGTGGCTCCTGATGAAGAATGAATCTCCTCTGCCACAGGCCATGATGTCTCTGTAGACTAAAACAAGACCTCCATTTTAGCTTATATCTTTTTACACTTGAAAGAAAGATTAAGCTGTGATTTAGCAAATACAGCTTTGAAATTCTGAGCATCTGCTCGGAAAGATGTAAAAACTCAGATCCACATTTCCTTACACACACTTATCAGGCGTGTTCCAAACTTGTATGTGCATAGCCCTTACAGCTCCAGGGCAAAAGGCAGCTATGGTAATACAGTCTTGCAGCAGGGCTGCGTCTCCCAAAAGGAAAGCAAGAAGCTTTTCTTGCTCCTTAGCTGTTCATGAATAAAATTGTCCATTTTCTGCTGACCAAATCCTTTCTGACTGCCAAGGCACAGCAGATCTTCTCCCAGCTGCTACAGACAGAAAGGCAGAAGAAAAAGCAGTGCCTTACCACTTTTCAGGATTAAGAGTTGCTATTTGCTAATAATAGACATGGAGAAGTATCCTGAAAAACACATCACACATGCAGCCTTGTATGTATGGAATACAACTATCTTCTCAACTAGTGAAAAGGAAATAAGCTAAAATGCTATCAAAAATAAGCACAAGAGAGATTATTTGTAGTTTCACTGACAAAGCACAGCTTAAAAGATTCATAGATATAAACACATTTTTTTCAAAGCACCTACCTTCATATTTGCTTTGAGCCAAAATTGTCACAGTTTCACCTTTGGGAATTTCTAAGAGATACAAAACAGCTTCTTCCCGAACAATGCCTCTGAAGTCTTGAGTGTTTACCTACACAACAAAAAAAAAACCCACAACAACTGATAAATCAACAATAAAAGGAATAACCACAGATTTTTATTTCATCTGAAAAATCTTAATATTCTCTTTCCTTATTATTTTTACATATATCTGTATATCTATATCTGTAAAAAGTAAATTATTGTCTCTTGTGAATATTTAATTCCAGTTATTAACAGTAATCTTCCTGAAATAAAATGTTCTGGTTCTACATAGGTAGATTGTTTCTTCAATTTTAACAGCCTCTAGTAGGGGCAAGAGAAAAGGTAGAGGGACAATTACGTTAACCTTCCATTGAATTAAAAAAAAAAGCAGAATGAAGTGATTAAATGGCACAGATTATATAAATCAGAAACCTGAAAAATAAATCACTATAACCCAAATAAACTGGAGAAAGATGAAAGAAGAAAATTATGATGGCCCCAATTTTTCCCCCTCCAAGACTAGAAAGAAACATTGTACAAAAAATTTATTGTGCCACCTTGCAGCATTTTTCTTGATTAATATTTAACTACTCCTTCCACAACATTATAAAAAAAGGCTGGTATAAAATTCTATTTCAAGAACTCATTTCTGTAAGATCCCTCCATCACATATACACCCTTGCAATAATTTGATTCCTAAGATCATAATTTCTTCGATATTTCAAGTAAGAGGAGCAAATGAGAGTATACAGAATTATCTGCATTTCAGGGACACATACTCATACCTTAAGAATCTGATCTCCTTCCTGCAGTCCCTCCTCATCAGCTGAGGTACCTTCTTGTATTCCAGCAATAAATATCCCTACATCATTTCCACCAGCCAGCCGTAGACCCACGCTATCCCCCTTCTTGAATCTCACCATTTTTGTATTAGGACTACAGGATTTACAAACAGAAAAAGGAAGTAAGGCCAGATATCAAAGCAAATAACAATATTAGGATGCCAAAAGAAAAAAAAAAATAACAACCCCCTCAACAATATCATATTAATAACATTTTTATCTCCTTTCTTTTACTATATAGGCTATATTTACTGAAGTAGCCCTTCAGTGAAGGCAGGAAGCAGAGAATTTGAATTTTTCAGGGTGGAAAAAGAGCTAGGAATAGTGACTAACTGGCATGCACAGACCTGACTGCGCAGGGAAACAGTCGGGTTTCCCCAGAGTAGTTCCCTACCTACTGTATCCTCTGTTATATGAATACCAGCAGTTTTTGTGAAAACAGACTGAGTTATGAGGAATCATACTCATTGTTTTTTTCTTCTATAATCTAAAGAACTGTCATACAAATTAAACTGATACCTATTTAATTTACCATGTAACATGTTTGTTAGAAGTCTTCAAATTTTCTTGTAATGAGAAATATTTTCAAGTATAATCTACTGATATGTTAACAGTCAGTGCCTTCACATTGCAGTGGGAGACTACTGGACTAGGGTCAGCTGTTTTGCTGTCAGAAAAGCTGAATGCCTGAGTGACCTTCCAACTCAGAGGACACTACTTATCTGTCAGCCATTCTCAGTAATACCCTAAGCCTGTATTATAAATTCCCCTTCACCAAAATAATCGCTTCATTAATTTGCACATAAATTACAACATATGCAGGGTCCAACCCAGAAAGGCTTTCATTTAAGACAACACACCAAGCTACAGAACATTTTCAAAACTTAAGGTTTCTCCTTACAATTCCAACACTCCTATTTCTTCAACTTCTGTATCTGAACTCCCAAAAGGAAATATGTAAATTGATTTCCTATTAATAAAAATAAAATAAAACAAAACCCTTGCATATGTTCCCATGCAAGCCCAGAAATACAGAGTGTCCTATACGTTCCAGGTAGATTCCATGCAGATATTTCTAAAACTAAGTTATCTCGAATATCATCAGTTAGAAACCATGTCATGTCTTCCTGGCATTAAGCTATAAAGGGAGTACCACTCCAAATGGGAGAAAGAACACAAACCCATGCAGCCAAGAATCACGCACTTGAAAGAATACAGAGTGCAAAAGGACTCAGCAAGTACCACCTTACCCATATATTGCTTCGTCTTCTGGGCTGGGTTTAAGAATTGTTCGTGTAACTGCCTTTGGCTGAGGCACTAAATTAAAAAAAAAGAAAAAAAACCCAAACAAAAGAAGTTACTGAGATATGAAAAAGTTATAAATAGCAGGAATTTCTAGCTATCAGATAGCAATCAAACCCTCCATGCCAAAGATTAATATAGATTTAAACATCAAGCATGTCTGACTAAAATTCATTTATTTCTATTTTTTTCATTCTTGAAAAAGAAAAAAAGAGTTCAGGGACGGGATATTCAACCCTTTAAGGCAAGCTAGATCAGACTTCATTTGTCTGCTTAGGCCAACAGTCTAACAGCAAATGATCTAGTAGAGTGTTTGCTTTTTTCAAGTGATAGTTCTAATAAGCAACTGCCATCAAAAAATATCAGGTGTTTCTTCCCAGCACCACAAAGCAAAGACAAACCTCCTGTCTGTGTGTCAGGGTGGGGCTGACATGAAGAGCATGCCAGCTTTGTCATCATGGTTGATGGAATGAACATTCTGTGGCCAGGGGAAAAAAAAAAGGTGACCAAAACCTTCAGGTTCTGACCTGCTGGGTCATCTTGGTACTTCAATTCTTTGTTTGAGTCTACAGCTGTAACAGCAGGAGCAGCAATGTCACCAGTTGATTTGAATGGAGTAGGCATTGCTCCCATTCTGGACATCCTACTGGAGGGATCCTCTTTTGCACTAAAAGGAAGAAAGAGGAACAAAAGTGTCATGAAATCAGATAAGAATGCATATATTTGAATAACTTCTTTGATAAGCATGAAAAAAATAGAGAACACTTCTTACTTTGGTTTCTCTTTCAGTTTTTCATTGGATGAATGTGAATCTAGATCAGAATGGTGTGATCTGTCATCTTGAGGGGAGAATGATCTGTTTGACTCTATTTCAGAAATATCTGTAAAGAGAGTGGCAAATGAAGACATGCAGGATTTGTTTTAGTTATCTGCTCACCTGATCAGCATGTGTATTTATGAAGTTCTCAGATATAGGATACACTGAACATTTCAGCCCACTCTCATCTCAAGCTGGATTTGACAAAGATTCAAAAAGTGCCTTTTAGTTCTTCCATCCCTCCATCCTCCAAAATGCTTCAGGAAAGTTTCACACAACTATTAGCAAACACACTCGCATCACATAACTACTTTGAGCATACCACACACGCATTAGCTAGTGCTAGCAGGCTTTGATTTGAAGTGTTATAGAGGTTTCCAAACCGAAGACCACCTTCACATCAACAGTCCCCACATCATTGCCCTTTAGCAGCAAAGGAAGTAAGAGTGGACTTTGGATTTGAACTGCACCTCAGACTTCACAGTAAAACCTACAGGAAGTTCCACCCCATATTCTGACACCAGAAAAGCAAGTATATTGTTCCAAACAATATAACATCCTGCTCTCCCAAACATTCTGAGCTCTTCCCAAAGCAAGATCAAGCTGAGAGATACAGCTCACACACCTATATAGAACAGGTGCTGGGAATAGAAACCAGTTATCCAGGGTCACTTAATTTCCTCTTGTCCTGACATTTCTTCCCTCCATTTGAATGATGCCATGAATGTTTATGTCCTCAGAAGGAGAGACCAGTCCAAAGCACTTGTTTTAAAAATTTTTATTAAAGAAACTGATTTATTTGCTCCAAGAAGTAAGACAGATTTTGCCAGACCAACTGGTCCTTCTATCTCTGTCCCTTCCTAAAATGTAATTATATGGTTACTATGAAATTATTTTCATCTAAAGAAAGGGAATTTGTTGCTTAACTGAGTATTACTTAGGTTTGTTTGTGTTTCATTCTTTTTTTAAAAGAACCTAATACCACTCTACCACAGAAAAACAATATAAGCTCCATTTTGTCCTTGCATAGAATCCAGAACTTTGGACCCACATTAAACCTCACCATCCATTTCTGAGTCACTGTCATTCAATGAAGGAATGTTGAGCAGTGTCTGCTTTCGGTCCCTGAGAACAACCAGCTGGAGTTTCCCACGTGATTTCTCAATCAATTTTCGGGCATCAGCTAGAGACATGTTCTCTGTCACTGTACCGTTGATCTGGACACAGAAAGACAACAATAACAAACAAGTCTGCACTGTGCTCAAGTCTAATAGTGAACTTGACTATAACATGACTTAGTGATTATTGGTTACAACAATAACCCCTGTAACCAGTGCCTGCCAAATTGCTAGCAGTAAAACTAGAACAGACCTTGAGAATGATATCTCCTTCATGAAGGTGGCCATCTTTGGTTGCTAGGCCAGTACGGGTCATTTCTTTTATGAAGATCTGACTTCCAAGACGGAGTCCATACTCTGGAACCAAGAAAATAACCCACTGTAGCTTAAAATATGAGCAAGGATGCATTGTTTTAAAAACTACACAGTGTTCATGCATCAAACACCATTATACCATGAGAGAAAAAAAAAGAAAAAAGGTAGGCCTAGTAAACCCACTTCACCCTGATATCCATGCTGCAATTACAATATGAACAAGCAACATCCCAAATCCAATTACAGTTGGACAACTGGTCTGCACCTTCAGCAGCAAAACAATGCCTTTGTTCTGGAGCTGCTTATTAATGTACTAGATTAGCTTCTCTCTGATTTGTATTTTGCATGGCATAGAGGGAGGAAAGGGTCAAAAAGCACTAACAGAAGTATTTCTTTTCATTAGTTGCTGCATGCTGACCCTGTCCTATCTGTACTCCAGGGAATGCCTTGGTTGTTTCAGGCAAAGGAATTTCTTTTATTCCCTTGCCCCCTTCTTTCCCTGTGATCTAAGTTACTTGGGTCAGTATATTTGCTACTTAAAAAGAAAGGCAACATCCTCAAAAAACAAGCATCCTAGAACAAAAGAATGTTGTCCTGCTTTAAAAGACCACCACGTTTCAGCAAGTCTGCAAAGTATCCATATGAATTACAGAGATTATTAGGGTATAGCTAAACATAAAAGTTAACAAATGCAGCTTATATTTCTCCTTATTTGTATACATATCTGCATTATCTTTGCAAGTGAACACATGATATGCAGAGGAAGAAGAGGAAGGACAAAAAAGGGCGGTTGCCAGAGCCAATGAAAAAAAAATATATTAGCTCCCACATACAAAATTTAATTAGCAAAAAATTATCAAAATTACAGCAGGGCAGATTAGGAAAAAACAAAACCACATCCAACCCCTCCAGCAATAAACCACCACTCCCCTCAAGAAAAACTCAAACAAAAAATTATGTACAACCAAATCTCAGCTATACTTTCCAGCACAAGTCTTTCTATCACAGTAAAAAAAAAGGTCAGGCTTTTGGCTTTTATTTATACACTTCAATACTCAGCAAAGAAAGGCTGAAATACTGCTATTTCAGTATTCTTTAATGACCACAACCAAACAAACCATATTACTAAAGACAGAGTCTACTCTTTACTCTTTCTAGCTAACTCTTTTGTAGATGTGCGAAATGTAACCTGAATCGTGATCAGATCCATGTTTTCCCTCAGAACCAGGAAAAAAGGCAGAGAAAATGGAAAACAAGGGATACAATGGCTTGAAAAGATTGAAATTATGTGGGTGAACAAATCTTTGTTTAAAGGTGAAATTCAAGGTTTTGGGCAAAAAGCAACCCAAATCAGCCAAAAAGAATGAAAGAACAACTTAAATCACCAGTTTAAAAAGTCAACACTTAACCTACAACAGTAGAAAGTAATTCAGTTCTTCTCTTTTCCCCACCAAAACCCATGCTGTACTGGAAGTTGACTCCTCTCCTCCCCTAATATACCCACCTTCATTATGTCTGCCTTTTGTTAAGAGAACACTGATTGGTGCATTCTGATCCTGTGGTCCTAGGTACTCGTGCTGGCGGTGTATTTCAGGTGAAGGACTTCGGGAATGGAGCCTGTCCCGACTACGACTCCTCATTTCCCTCCCATATCTAGGATCAGATAAAGATCCGTGACTGTAACTGGGTGGGCTGTAGTCTCCTCTGTAGTCCCGTTCATAGCCAGCATCCCTGTCGATGCTCCTTCCCCGGCTCCGATCCCTTCTATAGTCTCGATCCAAGCTCCTGTCAACACTCCTACCACGACTTCGATCGCGGCTGTAGCCGCATTCCCTGTCACAGTCTCTGCTTCGGTTACGCCCTCGGTCATGTTCATCTCTATAGCCCTGATCCAGGTTGTTTCCCCAGCTTTGGCTGCGCCCTCCGTTTCCACTGTGCCAGCTTCTCTCACTGTAGCCACTTCGAGCACTTTTGCCATCAAATTCTGCATGGTCATCCATTACATCTAAAGCTCTGTCCTCATAGTCAAGGGAGGGGCTTCTCTGCAGTGCAGCAGCCTGCACTTTCCTTGGTCTTTTCACTACCTGTTCAGTACAACAGAAAACAAACAAACAAACTCCTATCAAAGATCACAATGTGACACTGAACAAATTACTATTTTTCAAGTTTCAAACATACGCTGGGGAAAAAAAGAAGGAAGAGCAATATTCTATTTATTATTGGACAAGATCTGTGTATGCAAAATGTAATTTGCCTCACATAACTTCTATTCTGTACCACTCATTAGTAAAATAAACATTATAAAATAAGCATTTTATTCTCATTTTTTCAACAAGATAACTTTGTGATACTGTTAATTAATTTCCATTTGTTTCACCTACAGAAACTATGTCTTTGTTTTATTTATTTTGTACTTTGCATATGGCAGAAGACTGCTTTGCTTTGTGACTTTAAATACTCTATAGAACAAAACCAAAATCCTGACTGGTTACACAGGTACATACCACCGTACACTGAATATATTTGGAATTTACTTACAATGGTGGCCACTTTTCCACTTTTCCTAAGCTGCTGAACTGCAAAAGAATGTAGAACATTTTCCATCGGGGTCCCATTAACTATGACCACTCGGTCATTTTCTCTGGAAATTGGAAGGGAGATAAAAAAGGAAAGAGAAGATTTAAGGAGTCTTCATGAAAACAGCAGAACAAAATTTCTTCTTTTGTTCCTTTTTTTTTTTTTTAACAGAGGAAACCTATGGATTTAATTCAGTTTAACAAGGAGTTTTGCTTTAAAATGCTGTTTGCTATATTAACTCTACAATATCTGAATAGTACATCTGAAAACTAGGCATTGAGCAGCACTGTCTTTGTGTATATACTGTGTTCAGCTGAAGTACCTTGCCATAATGGTTTTTAAAGAACATTTGTGATGAGTATTGAAATTTTTTTATTTTGGTCTTTCAGGATGCCTGGTTTTTCACACCTAGTGCTAGATTTCTTTCACATAAGAATTTCACAAAAGCTTCAAACTGCTGCAGCCATACTAGTATTTAGGCAAATATTCACAAGTACAACTGCATTACATTTTTCTTAAAGTCTGGTGCTCAGGTCACATCTACTCTGTAGAAACGTGATCAGGAATTATAAAAACCAACAAAACCAATAACACACAAGAAGACCTCCTTGCCCTAAAACATAGGTCAGCTGAGATCACTAAATTTTCTGTTCAGACCTCCTGCATATCAAATAGACCACTGACACCTAACTCATCCAACTCCCTATGAAATAGCACCATAACACTGATGAATTTAACTCCAAAAGTTTCAAAAAGGCATTTCAGTGCAAAAAGTGAAGAAGATTAAAAACCCCCAAATTACCTCTCCTCATACTCCTTATCTTAGTTTATTCTGGTGACTACCCAGTTACAGGCAGAGCCTTAGCTCAACAAATTACTGGTTACTTTGCCATTTTCTGCTAGATAAAAGAAATATTTGGTACCAACTATTTTATCATCATTATAATCAAATCACATCACAATCTTCTTTTCAAATAAGAAGATTATATACTCTAAGCCTCCATTCGTAAGGCACTCTAACTCCTAAATGATTTTTCTGCCTCTCTTCACACCTTTCCAACTTCTTTTAGTGGATGAATATGCCAGAACAGCATGCTATATTTCAGTATCAGTTTCATCCAGATTTATGCAAGAATTAAAACAGCTCTCTGGACAGTCCATACATCCAAAGCTAGTATTCAACTTAATGCTGCAATATTATGCCAAGAGGTCAATCTACATGTGCTCATTTTACCCTACAAAAGATGACATGATGGTTTTACCCATCCACTCTGATATATTCCTTTATTTGGAGGAAAAGCTTTGTCGTCATTTTCTTCTGAATGTGTTTTGTCCGAAAGCGCCCAAATATCTTGGTATTCCATTGCCATTATCAATTTACCTATGATCTTTCATAATTTCTAGACATGATTTCATTCCCAAATCACAGGTGATTACAGAACACGATGGATGATAGTGGTGGTGTGCAGAGGTCACTGCTACAAAATGTAGTATTTGTGCACTTCTGTTAAAAATGATTTGTTATGCGTGTTACAATTACCCTTTTATTTAGTTACTCAACAACAACTAGCATGTCAGCCATGCCATTTTCTGATCAAAAATAAATGCATGGCAAAAGGGACATAATCTACTCCCTTGATTTATTCTTGCTGCACAATTATTTGGTATACTTCCAAATTGTCTAGTCCTCGTCAGGTATTTCAGATCAAAGGATGAAAAACTGATGTAGGACAGAAACCCTCAGCCTACAGATTGTTTGTACACGACAGATGCTGGCTCACCAAGGATGAAGGTATCAGAAGGACAACAGAAACTCTTTATTTCTATAATTTTTTTCTTTCAGATATAAAATAAACATTTAGCAAACCTTATTTGGGCTGACTTAAGTCATTCTTGGAAACTAATGATTGATCACAAAATGTGTTTACTGGAGGAGGAACAAGGAGGATGTTTTAAGATACTAGAACTGTTTCTACTGTTTCTTTAAATAAAATGCAATGTTGAAAGAAACATACTTAACTGTAAAAGACTTCAACACCACCACTGAAATACAATGTCTTTATCAAGGAGCAACAAACACCTCTGTGTAGGGTTTACTTGTTTTGGTTCTTTTTTTCTAAAGAGACATCCAGATATTCAAGAGGGCACCAAATCTTGAGATGATTAAATCACCAGGATTTCAATCTGTCTAAAGGTTTTATGTATTCTACAGCCATGCCCCTCAAAATCCCAGACAAAGAAAAAAGTACTTACTGAAGTAATCCATCTGCTGGACCACCTGGGAGAACATCCGAAATTACTATTGATGTTTCACCATTTTCAAAATGAGGGTTATCTCTGCCTCCAGAAACTGCAATCCCAAATCCTCGTTTTGAATCCTTTACAATAAAATCAGATACAATAAAACTTGAATACACTGACAGAAATTTTCGGGAAGAAAGAGGAACGTGAATACTCTGGTAATGGCACTCTTAAGTAGATGCTAAAATATAATAGCTGCGTGCACAGTGCTGCAGAAACACACAGTATCTCTAGATTTAAGAAAGATTAGGTTTTTACACATACATGTATCAAGATGACAAGTTCCTGTCTTCCAAAATCTCTACAGACTTATGATTGTTAGTAATTAAGTAAAGAATATACTAAATTTGCTGGCATTTTGCTTCACCATCCCATGGGTTATTTTTACCAAATTCATTGTTAGGTAAATCTATTTAGTTAATGATGCTTGGGAAAGTAGAATAGCTTTCCCAGGATCTCATCTTCATTATGATTACTAAGTAGTTCCTCAATCAAAATAACAAGTTCATGGTTGATTACAAAGAGCAAGTAGTGAACTTGCGCATTGTCTATATAACCATACTCTGTCAAAATCAACTATTTTAAATATGTAAATTATGTCAAACCTGTCATCACAGAAATAACAGATCCATAGAAGTCTTAAGATAGCAGTCATAAAACCAAAGAAATGCTTTACAGAATGCGAAGGAAACATGTCAATAGCACCAAAACCTGAGAACTATTAGCATAACTGAACTGCTGACAGCAAGGGGAGCACAAAAACACACAAGTTTAATTTTATCAGCCATTTAACATACATATCATATCACTAAAAATTACAAATTATGCTACATTTGAACAAAACGTTTTAACATAGTGGCAAAGTAATACATCAAATTAAAGTTGTGCTTTCCCCTCAACACCCAATCAGCATGTGTAGTTCATCATATGTCACCTTGTTTTCCACTAAGGCTGATAGTGAGTGATTATTTCTTTGAGGAGGAAAAAAGCAATCTGGTTTTCTTTTAAAACAGAACTTCACTTGCTACAGACTTAGTTTTACAGGAAGCAGTTTGATGTTTTACACCAAAACAACAGATTGAAAGTAATGGTAAAATTAATGGTAGTGGCTGATACATCAAGTTCAGTAGCCCTTCATCATGTCAGTAGCCTAAGTCTGCCTCTGTGGTAAAGAAGTAATGCTACTTTACACAATATCATAGATCTGAAATGCTGGAAATTACAGGAACTAAGATCATCTTCTGCAATGTTTTTCCTGTTTACCTCTGTAACCTAAAACCTAACCTCTTCTTCTCACATGAAACAAGCTATGTAGAGAAGATTGGTTATTTCACCTTGGCTCATCACATTCAGTTCAATGCAGATGTGAAAAAACTTGAGCAGCTCAGTGCAGGCTGCTCACTGAACACAGATCATCAGAACAGCTGGGAAGACTAACTACCACCACTGAAACCCAAGTGCACACCTGGTACTGTGGTGTGGCAGCCTAGCTATTAAAGAACACAGGCACAAGTGGTCTATTTTCTTTAATTCAAAAAGACTCCACTTGATGAGACACTTCCTCTTCTCTCAAAAAAAACCTTTTAAATTGACACCTATAGTCCACCTGTTTTGTGAGTTGACAGTGTTTTTCCTCTGGATTCTACACTAGTATATATTAAAGTATCTTACAAAAATAAAATCTGTGGAATCCTGTTCAGTCACTATTACAAAACTTGGACATCAACCACAACCTGCTTGATAGAACCATCTGCTTTACTGGTAAGGCTCTCCCAGAATGAATTTAGCTATGTGGTTGACATGTGGTATATCCCACTCCCACTGACATTAGAAAGACTAAACAGCAGTAAATACGGCACTTAAATTGTTAATTGAATTTACACCTAAATTAAAGAATTGAGCTTTTGTTTGTGTAGCAGCTAAGCTTTAAAATAAAAACCATATCTGATTTGGACAATGAATTAATTCTACTCTAGACTCAGATATGCTAATGACATCTATTGCAAAACATATACAGAGTAAACCAGTGCTTGAATATTTGAAAACTAAAAATAAAACAGGCACTCACTCACCTTTTGTAAGGTCACTGTGTACTGTTCCCATATCAGCTCTTCCATGCCTGGGGCCTGTTGCACACAGAAACCAATTAGTAAAACACATAGCACATAACTATTTAAATTAAAATGTGAAATAACCCACTAAAACACAGGTTTAAAAATAATTTGCATAGTCTAATATTTTGGGAGAATTAGTATTAAATTAATATATTTTAAATAATGACAATTTTTCTTTAAAAAGGAAAAAAAATTGATAGGTCCAGGGTGTTAGAATCCCTTCACGTTTCACTGATTTAACAGCTCATTCTGATTTTCTGGAAAATCCTTATTCAGCAAAAGCATTTAATTCAGATCAACTAGCATTCTATAGCCCTGATTCAAATATCACATAAAATACTTATGGAAGACCTTTCTGTCCCCATATGCAGTAAGATTACCAGCTGAAACTGGGGTTTTCACAATGAATTAGACTTCAGATCTCTTTCGTCTTGTTCATGTGGATTTAACAAAATGTTTTGTCTACTATGAATTGCATAGCTAAATATTTAGGTTCTTATCAAGAAATTAAATTTTACAGGAAAACACAATATAACAATATATAGTACAGGTATAGCCATTTCTGTGACAGTGCTCAGAGACCTTTTTTTACCACATTTCCAGTTAAAACTGATCCCTTTTATCTTACATGATATAACCTGAAATCTTTCCAACATCAGAGCTTAAAATATAATACAGAATAATCACCCAGCAATGCTGCATCATAAAGTACACAGCCAGCCCCTTCAGGGTAAAACTAGGAGAAAAAAGAGCCACTGCACTGCAGAAAAATGACACTGAAAACATTTCAAAATGGAAAGCATCCATTGTAGAAGAAAAATCCAGGCACTGCATAAGTATGTGCATGCACATACTCAAGCCACAGTTTTTATTTGTTTTTACTGAAAGTGGCCTTCCTTTATCTCAGAAGACTGAATCACAGAAAGAAACTCAGTTCAGACTTAATGGTCTTTCTAAAGGCATCTCAGGGAGTAATGACAGCTAAACTCCAGAACATCAGAGAGAGAAGTGACACAAGAAGGGTATGCCTGTACTTTAAGGCATCCTTCGCATTTTCAGAGTAAGACTTCTGGCAATGCACAACTGTTCAGCAAGCTATGGATGTTATTTCTCACATGCAAAAAAACAACCTTGTTGCATAGTTCCAGTTGATTCTGTGCACCACAAAGAGAAACTAGATTTGCATTTTCCATCACACATTCACTGTATTGAACAACAGTAATTCCTGCTCAGAGATCCTGAAGGAATATGCAAAATATTCAGCATTCTTACCAGGAATTATACACCACTGAACAGTGTTAAATTTCCACTGTTCTGCCAGAAAATGAACAATGCTTTCCAGTTTCCAGAGCCTCTGGTGTCTAATTAAAAGGAAAATTAGAAATAGATGTAGGAGATGATGGCTTATATTAAAAGTAATACATGTAAGTAATTGTTTTTAAATTTTTTCTTGTCTAGGTCAGACAAGAATGTGTTCGTAAGGATTAGTATTGGAACATATGTGTCTTGGGGTCAGTGTTGAATGTGCCAAATCATATAGTAAAATTATTTTATCTGGCATTGTCATTTAAGCAGCTAACATGTCTAAGCTTTCAGCTATCTGAAACTGAACTCACTCAATATATTCCCTTACACAGAGAATCTCTGCCACAAGTGAAAAATTCCTCCTTAAGCAAGCTCTTCTTTCGACCTGCTGTGATGCTGCTGTAAATGGCAGTGACTAGGAAGTGACTAGGCTTGCTTATCCGGCATGTAGGGAACAGCTTACCTACTACTGACCCTTCCTACACTCCTGCTTTTCTATGCATTTTTAAGCTCTGCAAAAAATAAGTCTGTGCTGAAGAGGGGTCTCAGTGTCATTTAAATTCCATCTGACTTCACCGAATATACTTTTAGGAATGAACGTCAGTACCAAATGATGGGTAAAATCCGAAGGACTAGCAGATAGAGGACAGAAGACGGAAAATCTTTTCCATGCTCCTCTTGGTAAAAAAGCCTCAACAACTTACACATGTAACATAAACGTCACTTAAATTCAGTTTGCACTGTATGCCGCTCCTACCAACACTACATCCCAGCCAATAATACTGAGGCCAGCTCTGCGCAGGTGCAAGAGTAAAGCAGGCAGAATGCATTCATGGGGAGCTTTCTACCCATAGGGACAGAGACAGGCCAGAGAAATGACTGCTTATTCAGTACAACACTGCAGGAAAGGGACTGAGGAAAGCACTGTAAAGGTATCAGGGATGTAAGGATATGAAACAGGAAATTTACAGGAATTTTCTTCCAGAAAACTAGGCCTTCCATGAGAAGTGGCATAAGTATAACCTTGTGCACAAGTGGAAAGATGTATTGGGTAGTAAACCAAAGCATCATAAGCCTACAGAGTTAAGTTTACTTTACTCCGACAAATAAGTATTATGGTATCTGGTCAAAAAAAAAAAAAAAAAAAAAAAAAAAAAAAAAAGGTAGTAATAATGAAAGAGAAACTACTGCCTACAGACACTAAAATTAAGGTCTTGCAAGATGCCAAGACCATAGTATCATCTCATTTGTGCCTAGAGAAAGATTCTCATAGTATCAGTGACTGTATCAGGTAAATTCTGTGTAAATCTTTGGGATTTAATTGTACCTTGAAACTGTCACTGAAAATTCAACAGAAGATAACTAAGCAATTAACTTTTAAATTCACAAGTATTTGTTAAAATAATCAATTTTTTAAAACTGCTCCTTGGGAAACTGTCTCCCATTTGCTGTACTCTGCATCAGGGAAGGAAAGCACACTATGTACTTGAAAAGCTGATTTTGTACAATGTAATTACCAAGACAACACGACTAGTTCTGCTGCACTGATAAAAAAATGCAGGCTCTGCAACACAGTTCAAAGAACTGAATGGTCACCTTGGAAGCCCGTAAGGCAAAAACAATTTCTAAACAATAATATCTTTAACATTATAAAATGTACTGCTGCTTGCCATTGTCATGATGCTAACCCATACCGTCAGAGTAATGAAGCAGAGAAGACTGAGAGGGAGAGAGAGACTACAAATTTTACAAATCATCAGTCGGGGACTTGGTCAAATCTAATCTCTAAGTCTCCACCCGAATTGCGAAATTCCTGTACTCCACATTTAGTGATGTGACTCTCCTCTGAATGCATCAAGTGATGAGTTATGAAAAGCCTTCATCACCTTGCCAATTTCTTCATACTTCATCTGTAAGGAAACACAAAGGGATCCTGAGCAGCTTGTGCATTCCTTACAGGATCGCAGTTTCACTGCAAGATTGCACACCAAAACACTGGAGAGAGAAAGGCAGGCACAATGGTTAAGAACCCCACCTCCAGTTACTAACAGTAACTGTTTTACCACCCAGGTTTCACACAGACAACAGGCTACCTGCAGTAAATGCAAATTATTGTAATTAGCTAGTCTAAATTCATTAGGGACTACAGCCCATTTCTGATTAGAACACTGTAGTCAGGATCTGCTTAAATCTGTCTAATGCTCATATACTAAAATGAAAGGTGCTTTCTAAATACCCAAAATAGACTGTTTAGCAGAATGTTTGGCAGGAAACTAGTCAAAATGCTAAAATTGCCAGTGTGCAACAAACAGGCAGCTGTTGCAGCTCTGACAGTCATAAAGAGATTTACACAATTACTTGCTACTGAGAGATCACTGAAGGCAACTTCATTCATGCTGAAAGGAGAACAAAACCAGAAGACCTGCCATAACAATCTATAAAAGTGAGTTGGAGAGAGGAGGGATGTATGAGGGGCGGAGGGGAAAAAAAGATGTGGAGCAAGATGCAACAAAAAGCAACTCACGTGCCCTTTCAAAATCCCCAACTTTTTGACAGCATGTGACCACATTCTCTGCAGAGCTTGAGCTGTCTTCATTGTTGCAGGATATAATCTGTGAGGGAAAGCCGTACATCCCGTCTTTTCATCTGTTTGCACCACTCAACACGGTTATGTAATTCTAATACAATAGTGGCCTACATACTCGAACAAATCCTGCCGTCAGTTTCACACAGAAACACATCAAAAAGCAAGGAAATGTACTGTGAATTTAACTGACTCCCAGTTTCAGAGATTCCAGGAAAATGCAGTGCTGTAATCTTATGCTTGTTTGTTTTTAAAAGTAGTGTCAAAAATAGATCATTATGCAGCACCTTATTCTTCTTCCAAGCCCATAGGGGTTCACCACACCAAAAACCTAATTTAAACTTACAAGAAAAGAGGCTTAAGAAGCACAGTGCAGGCGATCTGAAAATTCATATACTTACTATAATATTGTACAGGACTATGTGGGCTTGACTCCAGCAAGAAAAAGGAGAAATAAATACAAAATAATACTGCATATAACAGCATTTTCCATCAAACACTTAGTAAAGTATCTGTAAGAACAATAAACTAATTGTACAGCCAAACAGATAGGTTACTTTATTGGAAAATAGGTCAAGCTATCACTTCCATTTATGCTGCATGAATGCTGTGAAATTTAAGCCTCAAATGAACTTTTCCCCTAGACTTTATGTAAGTTTCACAGGCAGTGAACAGACAGGAAGACATACCAAGTTTTGTACACAATGCTAACCGAAACCTCCATGCATAGATTCCATTTTTCACTAGTAAAGCAATATTAACTGCTAAAGAGTATTAATTCAGACAGCAGTGGAAAATGTGAAGGGTTCTGTTGTTCATTTTTTAGTGGAGTTTTTTTGTTGTTGTTTTATTGATTTTGGGGTTTTTATGGGGGGGGGATGCAGTTAGGGAGAATAGTGGGTAGTGGGGTTAACTGCAGCGGGACAATGCATGCGTTCAAATTTTTCCATTCAAAATGAAGACTGAATTCAGCATTCTGTATTTTGACTGTGACCCCACCTCTGCACTAGCCAGCTGAACTAGATGAACAGAGGCTCGCACCTTCATCACCGAGCTGCCAGGAGTGAACACCAAGGGGATCCAGGAGAAGCACGATGACACCAGCCCCCAGCTCAGGCTACCCATTTAGACATGAGTAAGACTTTTAATAGAGTTTCATCAAAATAGTTTAGAATCTCATCAACATTTCTAAAGAGCACATTCCTCTCAACAGACTCACATTCACAGTTTCCAAAACTGGTATTTATTTATTTTTACAAAAAGGGCAGGAAAAAGAAACAAATATAAGTATGTCTTTGAGACTTCTCTACCCTTGTTTTCTTAGCTTTTCTGTTTTCCTCCCACTTGCCCTGAAAAAGCTTCAGAAGCACTCCCAATTGAGAAGAAAAGATCATAATGACAGAGAATAAAAATTGTGAAACGTGAGCTGTAGCAGTTCTAACAGCAAGGACTCTGTTGGTTTTGGACTATCCTTTTTCTCTAAAGGAACATCATGAGAAAAATGAATGGACAGCCTCCACCAAAAATTAAAAAGAAATTTTTCTGGAAAGAAATTTAAAAAAAAGAAACAGGAAATCTAGGAACATTGCTGCAAATGAAGAGACCAGAGTTAACACAAAAATGCAAGTGTTTGCATTTGGATGCTCCATTTTGAAGGAAAACAGAATCTCCAGAATAGGAATACCTAAATTCAATCCTTTTAAACTGAGATAGAAAAAAATTCCGAACAAGCATTGTCCTAGACACTGTCCTTTCACTTTACCAGCATGCCTCTTCACAAAAAAATAACTATAAAGGGAAACTATAATCTAACTTCACTCCTAGCACAAGATTATAAAGGCAATTACAACCCTTTTACATATCACACCTATTATCCACAGACATTTAAAACTCAAACTCTTATTAAAAGCAAGCTCCATTCCAACGACAGATACACATTCTGGTTCTTTCTTGAAGTCTATCTTGACAATCAAATGTTTGTGAATCATGTGGGGAAAGAAGACTAAGCATGCTGATCTGGTTTATAAACTGGGGAAGGTGAATAGAAAATGAGAGCTCGCAAAAAACCATGCAACCTCAGAACATCACAACAGAATCTTACAGCAGCAGGCTGCATCTCTCCACTGACTCTGGTCAAAGTTTTACACCTAGCACTATGTTTTGATCTCTTCCTCTACAAACAAGGAAGAAAAAGGGTGGTTTTTTTCACATATAATCTATACAAGCAAGACAAAATCTGTCCAAGCGAGCAGAAAGGACACCTTAAACAGTCTTATTGGCTCCATTATGGAAGCAACACAAAAAAAAAAAATAGGTCCTTGCCCTCCAACTTTTCCTGTCCCCATTCATATGCTACTATGGATGTAAGCATAGAAACCCTGAAAGCCGAGTCTAGGTTTTCCCTAAAGCAAAACTAAACAAGAACTTCAAGTTTAAGTGAAAGCTATCCACTTGTAAAAGACACAGGGGCAAGGACTTTTCCAGCCACTGATAGGAACAGCCAGGTTGAGGGAATCCAAAGCTGCATCAAGATGTAAGTACTCCTGGTCTCAAAGACGAGGTACACTATCAGAGAAACTGTCCCTGCATCTCACCTGCCCTCAGAAAGGCAATTATGACAGACAAAAAAGGATGGCCTTAGATTTAGAGGCTTTCAAAGATCCAGATCTGCTTCAGTTTCTGGACAACACTAAAGAAATGCCATCTGTATAGACTGGAGGCTCAGTGAAATAAGAAGCAATCTATATATCAGTGTGCTGTGATATGCACATCTCCTCTTTTTCAGCTGAATGCCATAGCCCAGGTTATTAAAGATGTCTACAAAATGATGATGATGCAACACAAGCTGCATAGCCAGAACTTGCCAAGTATTCTTAACATAGGGAAATGTGACTGAAGAGGAAGAACACCTTTACCAGGCCTTTCTGGTGAGTGAGGAAGCCACTTGGAAGAAGGCTCCAATTGATGGGTTCTCATGAATTATCTGTGTATGATACAGCAGACCTTTGATTAGGATCCAGGAAAATGACAAAAAACTACTTTTACCCATGGATCACTCACAATACAGCCAACATCTCACACAAAAGAAGGTACCTTATTTCTTTCCACTAAATGCTCTGATTCAGAGAAGCATATCCTATTTTTCATATAGGTTCCTGCACCAATACAGCAACTCTCAGAACAGCAACAGATCCTCCTCAAGAAACATGTTCCTAGAATGATGAATGGCTCAAATTAAATAAAGAGAAGTAATAAAAAATGGTATGCAAAAGATATCCACTAGAAGTAAAAGATAATTGCTCTTCAACAATGGCAGAAGCTCCTTCTCTTTCCTCCTAGGGGCACAAAGAAGAAATTTAAGGTACAGCTCCATGTTAAAAGATCATCAATTCTACATTTACATTCAAGTAAAATCAAAAATTGTTGCTAAAATCACAATGGGTTATATTACCAGGATGCAGGAAGCTGAGAAATAAAAGGTCACAAACTCAACATATAAGTATACTTCCGCAATGGAATGGAAATTCTTGAAGGAGAAAAAAAAATTCACATAGAAATGAGACAGACAATCCTTTCTTCCTCTTCCCTGTAATGGAGAATTATCACTTACATTATATAAGGTTTGCTTTCACCCAAATTACTCAACAAGAACAAGTATTAGCAAAATACTTTTGCTCTATTGGCAAGGTAACAAACACATTCATCAGCAACCTGGTCAAGTGGATGTTGTCCCTGCTCATGGCAAGGGGGTTTGGAATTAATTTATTTCTTAAGTCCCTTCCAACCCATATCACTCTGTGATTTTGTGTATTACCAGACCTTATGTCAGAAACTGTTTTTTTACATAGTGCATGTAGAAACAGCAATCTGAAGGGCTGCCTAAAAAGAAAAAATAATCTAAAGAAAAAATAAATTGAGCATAATGTTTCTAAAAATTTGTTTTTCATAGATAAATAAGAGAAAATCATGGTAAGTTGAATGTCACTATATAGAAACACAAACCATTCTTCATGTAAAAGACAAGGTATCGTTTAAAGTTTTATTGTTTAAAGTTTTCTTAATCATATTTCACCCAGAAGTTATACCATTTGGTTGCTATAAATCGCAAATTCTATCTAAAACAGTACTGGCAAATACTGCACAAAGTACAACAAGCCTATTCCAGGCATTCACCTACCAATCTTAACTTCTTAAGTTTCATGAAAACTTTTAAAATGACCAAATGAGAACCGTTAACTACAGTTAACAAAACAATAATGAAAGGGTGTTTTGTTTCACTTCTTTCAGGAATAGTATGAATCCATCATGACAACAATGCCCACAGTCATTACATGACACTGTGCTGATCACTATTTCACTACAATTTTTGCTTCCAGTTAGCAAAACTACTACCTCTTACAAATCAACCAGTACCAAAGCTCTCAGCTGCAGAGCCAAGAGCATAATTTAGGTTTCTTGACTTCAAGTCAAGTAGCCTTAGTGCTGTGCAAGGAAGCCAACAGAGAGATCTCCTCCATCTCTGTCAAATACAAGTTTTGCAAGAAAATAGCCCCTGTAATTGGAAAACAGAGATCAACCTCCTCCCGTTGTGGGAGTTTGAGCCTAATAGGTGAGGAGGAATTTAGGGTGGCAGAATCTGCATTCATTTCTACCTCTTGTTGCACCACCACACAACAAACGCCTTCCGGATCGCAAATTGAACCAGAATCCACCCCTACCAGAACTGGGGAGATGAAGGGCAACAGCATCGTTCATCAAACTATTGAGAATATTAATTGACATATGCATCTAGGTCTCATTTGCATTGTAGCCCTGATATTAACATTCACAGCATAATGCGCCAGATCTCCCAGTGCACAAAAAATTGTTTAACAAATCAGCCCAAGGGGATGGAAAAAGGATTCACACACAGAGAAGATCTATGCTGATCTGGATCTTTGACAAGTTATGTGCTTTTTAATGCAAAATATATCTCTTCATCCAGCTCACAGCATTTAAATGAAAAACAAAGCTTAAATTAAATGAAGGACACCACACAATCCACCCAGTGCAGCAGCCTCTGCAGTAGCACTCTTCAAATGGCTCACAGTGATGAAACAACATCCCCAGTTAAGAGAATTTGTGCAGGAATTTGCCCAAGCACAGTTAAAAAAAAACAACCAACCAAACAACAACAACAAAAAAACAATAACCCCACATCAAAATAGAGACATGTGATTTCAATTTTGTGAATATTTAATTTTTCTGCTATTCCAAAACAAAAGGGAACTGAAAGAAAAATGAAAAGAAGACAGTAAATGTGGCAAAAGGCATCCTTTTGGTGGATTTTAGGCTAGAGCACATAATCGCTGGATAGTTTTGTTTTGTTTCAACTCTGTATTAAAGAAGCACCTAAATAAAAATGGGGAGACTGCACATCCAAATACCTGAGTAATACATACACTAGACTCTCTGGAGTCTCAGTTCAAGACATTAAGATACTCTCTAGGAAAACTGTATTTCCTACATACTTTTACCAAACTTTTACCAATTATACTGAAAATTTTCAGAAAATGGGACAAGTATTTTTAAAGGAAGAAAAGGGAGAATCAGGATTTTCTTTAAATATTTTGAGGTCAAGTCACAATTCACCTTAGAAATTGCTTATGAAAATCTAAGGTGTGTTGTATTTTTATTTTGTTTGTTCTCTTGCTTTCTAGGTGCTTTCTCCTTCTCAGATTTGTGAAAGTTTCATTGCCTCTAAAAATGAGCAGCTTTGGAAGGTTCTCACAAGACCAACACCCTTTTCCTCTTTGGCTAAGCAGTTTTTCCTTCCCAAACACACAACTCCACAGGCTGGGCTACAGCTTTGCAGAGTATGAACTAAACAAACTATTTCTGACCATCACAGTTTCCACACTCCTCCTGCTCATTTACATGCAGCACCTTGACTCTTGAATTCTGCTGTTCAGTTCTTAAAAAGAAGCCAAGACAGCTTTCTAAAGCCACAAAAACATCCTCATTTTTTCTCACTGAATTACTCTCTTGCCATTTCCGTCAGCTGAATGGGCAGGCCAAGGGAGATGGCAGAACAAATATTAGAACTCTGCAGCTAAATTCAACTTGGACAACAGATGAGGCTTCACTTTTAAGGATATACCAGGAAAACAGGATTTTATAAATGGGACAGATTAAATCATATAATCATTTAGATTGGAAATGTCCTCCAAGATCATTGAGTCCAGCTGTTAACGTAACACTGCCAGGATCACCACTAAGCCATATCCCTAAGAGTACACCTACATGGCTTTTAAATAGCCCCAGGGATGGTGACTCAACCACAACCCTCGGCAACTTGTTCCAATGTTTGATAACCCTTTCTATGAAGAAACCTCTCCTAATATTCAATTGAAACATCCTCCTGGCACAACTTGAGCCTACGTCTCATTTTGTCACTAGCTGTATAGGAGAAGAGACCCACACCCACCTTTTAGGCAGTTGTGGAGAGCAATGGGGTCATTCCTGATAATTGTTTTCTCCAGGCTAAATACCCCCAGCCCCCTCAGCTGCTTCTCACAGGGCTTGTGCTCCAGACCTTTCACCAGTCCTGTTTCCCTTCTCCAGACATGCTCCAGCAATTCAACGTCCTCCTTGGAGTGAGGGGCCTAGAACTGAGCACAGGATTTGAGGTGTGGCCTCAGCAGTGCTGAGTACACACGGACAATCACTTCCCTCATCCTGCTGGCTACACTGTTGCTGATACAGGTCAGCATGCCAGTGGCCTTTTTTGCCACCTGGGCACATGCTGGCTCATACTCAGTTGCTGTCAACCAGCACCCTCATGTCCTTTTCTGCTGGGCAGCTTTCCAGCCACCTTGTCCACAGCCTGTAGCACTGCCTGGGGTTTTGATGAAAGTGTAGGACTCATCCTTTGGTCTTGCTGACCCTCATGCTGTTGGTCTTTGACCATGGATCGAGCCTGTCCAGATCCCCGTACAGAACATTCCTCCCCTCCAGCAAGCAGATCTTGTCTCACTCTGCTTGTCTCACCAGAGTGAGACTCTTGTCTCACTCTGGTCTGTGCTGGTGTGGCCCCACCTTAAGTCCTGTGTGCAGTTTTGGTCACCACAATACCTCAGAAGATATGAAGCTATTAGAAGCAAGCATCCAAGATGGTGAAAGGCCTTGAGGGAAGCTGTATGAGGAGCAGCTGAAGTCAACTGGCCTCTTTGCCCTGGAGAAGAGGAGACTGAGGAGAGATCTGAGCACAGTTACAGCTTCCTTGTGAGGGGAAGGCACTGATCTCTTCTCTGTGGTGACAGTGACAGGACCTGAGGGAATGGCCTGAAACTGTGTCAGGGGAGGTTTATGTTGGCTGTTAAAAAAAAGGTTTTTTGCCCAGAGGGTAGTTTGGCACTGAAACATCTCTCCAGGGAAGTGGCCACAGCAACAGCCTGACAGAACTCAAGCAGTGTTTGAAAATGCTCTCAGGCACATGGTGTGATTCTTGGGAATGTCCTGTGCAGGGCAAAATACAATTTCTATTTACACATATATGCACACTAAATATATGCCCTGTAGCACAGACAAGCAGAAAGCAAGCCTGCTTTCCTTCCCCCCACCGGCTTACACTGCGCGTTACAAGGGGTTACAAGCACCAGGAGCAGTGCTGCCACTTCTGCTGAATTTGCAGGGCACTTTAGAGCCCGAGCAGGCAGGACCACAAGCAGCAAGCAGGCAGCCAGCCGAGTCGGGTCCCGCAGCAGCACTGCTCACCCTGCACAGCGCCTTGGCCACTGCACCCTAATATGGAGAAGTAAAAAAAAAAAAAAAAAAAATCTGAGAATTCTCATTAGGCAAAAATCCTATTTCAAACCTGTCCTTTCATCATAAATACAACAGAAAAAGGACGGTAAAGCAAATTTCTTAGGTGCTTTTGCTTTTCTGTCTTTTATCTCAAGCTCAACCTTTTCTCAAACAGACTGGGGTTAGGATTGTTTGTTCCTTTTGGCTTTTTATTGATTCTGGCTTTATTAGATGCCTTTTCTTACCACACTTATTTCAATAATTATTTGTACTGTTTATAAAAAGGACACAAATATATTCCCCATGCAGTTTCATGTTCTGGAAAAAAAAAAATAAACATCTGGTACTCAAAGATAAATCACGCGTTAATGCAGACAGAAACACCAAGATACCATGAAAATAGGTACTTGAAAATTAGCAATCCTACATTTGAGCACTTAACAATAAAAAGGAGAGCTATAGTTACACTTTATATAATACAGTTACATTTAAACTTTTTCTTCCTAACTGCTTTTTACCTGAACTTAAACAGTTTACACTTTCAGAGAGTACCACGAGGTCCTTTCAAGGTCCTGATTTTGCTGACATAAAAGAGTAATTTCTCATTACACCAGAAAAGTAAACAACACACACAGTGGGATTTTCTAGAATTGATTCACTTGTATTTCACAGTACTTGTGATCTCTGACAGTAAGAGCAACAGTAATCACTGCAATCGAGTATGGAAAAATTACTAGGGATTGTGTGGTGTCTTTTTAAAACAGTGATGCTTATCGAACAAGTTAATTTCTTTCAGTAAGAAAGTCACATTTTCTCATTTTTAGCAAGTAAGTCACATTTTCACATTCCCTCTCTAATTATTGTGGAAAGGGGTTGCTACAAAAGCAGTCACCTGAATTGGTTTGGTGCTACCCAGAGCAGGTCATCATTTACCATGATCAGAGGCAGGGATGGGGGCAAAAAAAGCAGTATTTATGCAGCAGAGTCTAGCAAGTTCCAAACATTAAAACTCAGTATCAATTTACAACCCCCATATGCTGTGCCAATTAAAAGTACACATGCAAAACTTTTCTGGGATGAGTGGAGTAGTTTGCACTTGTTACAGCTGAATTCTACTGGACTTAGATGAATACATATGCATTGTCAAAAAACAGTAAAGTGTCCCGTTACAAATTAAACAATAGCTTGTTCAAGATGAAGAGGGGGGAAAAAAGAAACTGGTTGTATTCAAAACACAGCTGCAAGATACTCAGGCCTTATCTACTAATTACCTAAATCTCAAAAATTCAGCTTAGACCTATTCCAGGAGCAAGTTCTCTACCTTTTGCTCAACAACATTTTTCTCATTGCCCTTGTAAAATTGTACCAGTGCTCCCCCAACAGGAAGCAATCAGTTCTTCAAAATTTGTGAGGGAATAGCTTCAATTGAAATAGAAAACTGCCATTTGGGGAAAAAACAAAACAGATCCTATTTCCCTGTCAACCCCATCCCCACCCCACCCAATTAAATTATTTTAATTTTTAGAAAACAGTTTCTGCCTCTTGAGAAATAATACTCTAGCAACTAACATTTTTTTTTCATCAAAGATGTCTTCCTTTTCACATATTGCTTCACAGAGAATAGCCAGAAGCTGGTTTTCCCTAGTGTTCTGGGACCTACAGCACCAGTCCTAGGGAGGAGCCTTGAAAATGACAATTTACTCTCCCACAGGTGTCGAAGGTGCTCTAAAGAAAACAAACCTCACCTCCTGAGGCACAGCATGTGCCCAGTCTTGCAGTCAAGTAGATTTCTCCACCACCCATTTTTTAAAAACTCAACAAGGCTTGAGGAGATAAAAACCTGGAAGCCAAGTGATTTCATCTGAAGGTCAAAATTAATTCAGGTAAAAGGCTGACAAACCAATTATACTTGAATGTTGGATATGTGCATACACACTGGAAAGTAAAGTGTTTATTGGCAGTTTCGTTTTCTGAATGTTTTCCCTAGACTTTCATCCTGTCACACAGATTATGGTGCTAGGAAGATTTTTTTGTATATGCTTCAGGAAGGTAACTACTGAAGGGACATAGAACTTTCAATTCACCTGATCAACACTGGCTTTAAAAGCTACTTCTGACTTAGCCCCATTCACTTTAACTGTAAACATAATACATTTCTTTACAGTCACCATGTTTCTGGACCTTCTGCTCCTTGGGATACCCAACCAAAATGAAGTCTGAGAATTAAAGTGCTAAAGCAAATTGTGCATAAACTGACATCAAGGGGACTTGAACTTGTCTTGGCATAATAAAATAAAGATTCAAAAGTTTGGTTCTAGTGTGCTTCCAGTATCAGGATTTGGTGGTGGGGTAAATCAGACTTAGTAGGTGTACATAATAAATTTAATTAAGCTAGATTTCAATAAGAAAAAAATTAATTTAACTGTGAAATAAAGTAAGTGCAGCCACCATTCCCAAAGTGCCTCATTGCACTAATTATTTATTCTCTGCAACTAAAACATAGCTTTTACTCTTGTGGCATCTTAAAATTAAAAAGGAAAAAATAGGAAAAAACCCCAAAAACCCAACAAACAAACAAAATCACAAACAAAAACCCACAAGACAAAAATACAAACAAACAAACCCAAAACCGCCCCCCCCAAAAAAAAAAAAAAAAAACACCACACCAAAAAACTACCAAACCAGTGAAGCACTTGGATGTATTAAATGGTTCAAAGTTCTAAGTATCATTTTATTCTACTTCAGCAACACACTTTGTACTACTACTGTTTTTGAATGCTTAATCTTCCTGCATTCATATTCAAGTAGCAAACCAAGCAGTAGAAGGGACCAACTCTAGCATCAAAAGATTGTTATTCCATTGGTCAGTCAACACCTGCAATTCTGGAATCTGAGAATAGCAAGCTGGGTACCTGTCTACTGCTCCCTGCAACTGGTTTTTAAAAGGACAATTCATTACTGGGATACAAGCCAATCAGACCAGCATTTATATTTAATCATCCAGTCATATTGCAAGACAATTCTAACAATGGAACAATTGTTCATTTCCAAGCTTCATCCCAAACCAGATTTTCTATCCCTGTTAAGGTTTCTAGTAGCCTTTGTTCTCACTCTATTAATAGAACAATGATATGCCATATTCTTGAAAGCATTTTACTTTTAGGCAAGCATTCCTGTGTGTATGTATCTAAGTATGTAATCTTACTACACACTGTCACATTAGCTTTATTTTCTTCTCTGAAAGAAGTAAACCTGAATATAGCTCTGTGTAATGCATAAAATTTAATGGTACATTTGATCACATCTATGCCTAAAACCCCGTAAAATTCACACTATACAATGCATTTCATACAACTACCAATGCAATGCAGAACACAAACATCAAACTTAAGGCCACATTGACCAAAGACACCAGAACTCTATAAAACTCTATAAAATCAAGCTTTTTCAAATTTTGAGCTTGAAGTCATATATTCAGCATAATTCATATACATGCCACAACAAACAGCTCAATTTATCAGCCAACTTTTCACTGTTTTCCAGTCACACTAGTCATACCTCTCCACATTCCTTTCCTTCTACCACCACACTCCAGCCTTCAAGGTCTTAAGCAACTCACCTCTCCCTCTCAAGATGTCTCAACAGTCCACTCAGCCATGCCAGAGAGCACTGCTGAAGTTCACTCCTAAACTTTAACATGGCTTGCACCTAACTAAAATAAAAACAAAATCTGTTGCAAAAGGGAGTTTAGCAATTTTTCTGTCATCCAGACAATGAGTGGGATGCACTGATTCAAGTGGGATGCACTGATTCAGATCTGGGGATTGTATTTGAAGGGTTTAGGTCTGCAAGTCCTAAAAAAGTCATATCTTATATTGATACTTCTCACAGTGTATCTGGAAAAAGAGTAAATAAATAATCACCCGGCCCCTCCCAAGACGTTATATACCATGAGATAATGGATTAAGCCAGCTGCACCTGCTTCAGTAAAACATTCAGAATCCCTTTACTCACAGCAAAGGTTCCTCCTCAGTCCAAAGGACTATATTATTTTTTTAAACAACAAAATCGATCATATAGCCACACTATGAATTCTTTTGGGACAGTGTCGCCAGCAACCTATTATCCAACATAAAAAAGTATTACACTAAAATTCACCTGTACATGGTAACACTGATAAAACACTCTCAGGCAAGAAAACAACAGACAGGTAGAGGAGAGTGGTAAAATTCAAGTGTTTTCCATTCCTTTCCCTCAATATTCTTCCAAGGCTGGATGTGAACTCTAAGTATACCATGCAGTTATGCATGATTTTACTAACATAATTATGAAGAATTTAACACATACACTTCCAGCATATGTAGAAATTATTCCTACCGATAGTGTTAATTACAGCAGTCAACAAACAAGCAGTAAATCAACACAAGGGGCAGAGGGGTGAAGCCAGCTGCCCCTTTTCTTTCTTATCAAGATAGTAACTTTCATGTGTCTAGTTCATTCCTATAGCACTAATCCAAGTTTATATGCAGCTCTTCTTTCTTCACTTGAAAGGATGCTAGCAGAATAATTTAAAACTAGAGCCCTTGATGCAATATTTCTACCGAAACACTTCATATGCATGTAACATCAATGTAAGTAACTTCAGGCTTCACTCCAACTATTAAATGAAACAAAACTGACACGTCCCTATGAAATAGGGCCACTTCCACTGAACTGCAAACTGAGTACACAAAGAATAAACTAACCAGAACAAGCTCAGCAAGTGACAGAAAAAAATTATTCCTCCTTTTGCAACTTTCATAAACAACATGAGGCTTTGGAAAGAACTAAGAAGGAAAAACAAGAGAATCCTTTTGCATATGTGGCTGAAGGGAAACTAAACAGGTCAGAACCATTAAATTACCACCCAGAGCAAATCTCATTTTGGTAACTACTAGAAGTTCATTCTCAACTGAAATTTGGAACAGAAAGTTTTCTTCTTGTGGTCTGAGCCACATGAAAGAGCATTATACAATTCAAGAACCTTCTGACACACAAAGTAGAAGCAAACTATAATAAAGTTCCCACCTGAAAAAACCCTGAAGTTATGTACCTGCCTACAGATGAAAATGCTTTTAAAAGAAATCTAATCAACTTACTGTGATCTAGGACTTTAAGTCCATTTTTATTGCTGCAGAAGCTATTAGGAACTTATCTGACTTCTACAACATAAAGCAGGAAAAGAAAACTTGGAAAAGGAGCTGAAAATTAGGTCAAATTACAAAAACAGGGGAGAGAAGTTAATAAATAAAATTCAACTTATTAAATTCTATAGTTAACCACCATTGCAATATTAAATAGACATCATAACCTGTCAAACAAAAAGCCATTCAGAAAATAATAAACATACTGAAGACATCCACATATTTTAGAACTAGATTATAAGTATTTCACATACACTAAAGGGTCAGAAAAGAGGGATATATCAACACTGGTACAGGGGGTCTCACATTCCACCAATAGCTTGACAAGTGTCTCTGAGGTACAAGACTCCTCACTTTCTTCCACCATCTTAACCTACCCTTAAAACTTTCAGGTTTTCAGCACTAGGCACTGCACACAAACAGCCAGGAAAGAATTATTGCCAAAGGGAAACTGAGTGCACAGCAGCTATTAGAAATGTCAGCAGGCATCCATCTGCAATCAACACTATGTCTTCAGAAGTCTGACACTGGGATTTTTTTCCCTAATGTAACACACCATAACAGATGTAAAGCACATACAAGTATTTATCAACTGCCAGCAACTGAAAGGGAGTTCCCAACAAAGTACCGAGTCAGAAACAACATAAGTGTTAGAAAATAAAAATTTACAGCCAAACTATAGTTGTCACTTAGCCTACAGACAAAACAATGCAAGTACAGATCCACACAGAATAAACGAGTTCTTATGCATCATCTAAAGAGCATGCACACACATGCTACCAATTAGCTATGCTACTGTCACTTCAATTGTTTTAATAATGTATCAACTCTATGAACAGAATAACCAAAACTACTGACCACTTTTTATTTCTGGAATAAGAATTGCTATGGAAAACAAAGAAATAAAAGAATGTAAGCTATTTTTCATACTGTTCTGCAACTCTTCAAAAAGCTTGTGAAATACTGGTTGGACAGAAGAATCCTCAGCCATGGCCATTAAAAGAAACTCACATTATCCACTAGATTTTTGCAAGTGCTGGAACATAGAAAGAAGAGCAATCAGTGCCAAGTGCAAGCTGCTCAGTTCAGTCAAAGGCCAACAATTTGCTTCTCAGAGATTTGTTTATGGAGCCTATAATGACAGTCTAGCTAGACATCCTGCATTATCTCTGAAAAGCTCATACTGACTAAAAGTCACAAGGGTGAGCATTCGGAATGCTTTCTTATCACAGAATAGGCATGCATTTCCAAGAAAAAGGTAGGGCACGGTAAGTATTAAGTCATATTAATTAAGACACATTATTATGTCATAAATCAGTGAATAATGAATAGGTCCATTATTTTTTGTAGCTGTACTTAGATACTGTAGATCAGAGCTAATTTCTTTCCAAGTTTTTTTTTCAATACTGTGTTTTTTTAACAAGAACCATCCAAAACTCAGTCATGAAACACATGAAACACTTACGCAGTATTGTTTTTCAGATCTAGAGACTCCAGTGGCAGAATAGACAAGCAAGATATTGCTCCCTGATTACTTAATAGGGTACAACACACGACACAAACACCTGGAAGGCTGCTGCTGATTATCTACCTGTTTAGTTAACTACTAGAACTGCAGGCCTTGAAGGAGCATTTTCTTCTTTACTGCATTTTGAAGATCTGGGATACAGATGCCTGAAGAGTTCATGAAGGCATCTCTCCTACTATTTAGTAAGTTACATGATTCTTTATTCTCACAAAGCAATGAGGGTAACTGCATTTATATATTGTTTTCCACTGTACGCTTCAGCTAGGAAGCATTCAGGAACATAAATCTGCCTGAAGGCTGGTACTTGCAGTGTATGTTTCTCCTATCAGCACAGATGACACAAAATTCTTGGAGAGCTCTTAATTTTCATGGTAAGAAATATATTCCAAATATAGATTTAAAAAATGAAGTTATTCTAAGTACATGTACAATTTTAACAGCCATGAATTACAGTCACAATTCCTAGTAGTTATAAGTTTTATAGTATTTGCATAGCTTCATTAGAAAAAATAAAGAGGAAGCTAGAACTCATAGCTCTAGTATCTCTCCAGGTTCTTCTCTCTTTTTCTACCAAATAATGAGCAAACTGGTGTCTTTATAAAAGAAATGGAATTGTGGCCTTATTAGCAACTGTATTATAATGAACATAACCATTGCAGTAGCTACACTGACCATGTCTCCCTACTTAATTGAGTCCACATAAGAAACATTGAGCTCTCTTGCAGTCTCACACAGTAGGAAGAGGGAAAGAGGGAAAGATCAGCCAAAGCTCCCATTTTGCTGACAGAGAAGCTGGCACTGAATTCATAACCAACAACCAACTTCCATACTGCATGGACTAACAGCTGTGAACCAAAAAGAAGCTTTAACCAAACCAATTAATTCCTACTTCTTTATATGAAAGGCAGGCTCTAAAATGGCTATACACCCAGTTGAGACCCAACAACCCACACTTTTTATCAAGCCAACAGAAGTATTGCCATTAACTTCAAAAGGATTTGACCGATGTTGATAAAAGCAGACCGAAAAAATGTTGCTATTTGGCACAAATGGAAGGAGACAGAAAACAGTCTGACACTACATTTGTTTGAATACTTCAATACAAAGCTTACTTCAGGAATCATTCCATGACTGCAACTTCGTTTAAGTAAAGTATTTAAGCTATAGCCATATGAAGTGCACATCTGTAAATGCAGGCTTTGTAACTCCTATAGCTCAAACGTGCAGGAGTCGGACTTTCCATCCATCTCAGGATAACACATGTAAACCTCATCCCCCAGAGACCCCTGCAAGGCACCAGCACATTATTATGGCTGTTTCTATTTCTCTCAGCTAAACCAACAGCAACGATTACACCTACTTACCAAACCTACTGGAGCAACAGTGTCAAATACACTGGGATCTGTGTCAAAGGGCTTACAAGAAGGATTAAGAAGAGATGAAACACTCAAATACAGGTGAGGTTGAAGATAACAGAACAAGAAGAGTGGATTAAGTTAGCCAGCTTTTAATGTCCTCTGTGGCGAAAAAAAAACCCAACCAAACAAAACCAAGAACAAATAAAAACTAAACCATTCAACCAAAAAACAACCCGAACACACAGAGTATGGAAATAATCTCATACAATAATCAACATTGCAAGGATACTTGAGAGTACTGATTATTCTAGAAACCACAGAACAAAGTATGAGGTGTAAATATGTGTTTATGGCTTCCATCCACATTTTAGTGGGAGAGGGAGGAGTGAGGAGTGACTACAGATAAGTTCAGTTTTCTGCAAGCCGGCATGCACACCACCCCACCCCTCCACTCCTGACAGATGCTGCCTAGTACTCCATAGCCACATTGATTACTGCAGTTCAGCAACTGACAATCTTAAAAAGCCAAGACCAATGAGAGGGGGAAGTGGCTTTTCTTCATCAGACTTCCGAGTTTGCTTCTCCACTGGGCTTATTTTCAGTTAAAAATACTGACCTGCACCCTGAGCCCAACCAGTATTTAAAACACAAAACTTCGTGTAGCCTTCGGGCGCCGCAGGAAAGGCGCTTCGGAGGACAAGCTGCCTCCCCGCTCCCATTTAACTGGAAAAAGCACGGTGTTCCCACCGCCCTGGGCTCCAGCATTGTCTCCGCCAGCCCGCGCCGGTGGGAAGCGCGGGGCAAAGGCGCAGCCCGACAGGGAGCGGGACCTGCCCCGCTCCGCCGGCGCGGCGGTCCCGGGGCGCCCCGCGGTCAGGGGCACAGCCGTGCGCCGGCCTCACAGGCCTCCCCTCGGGGCCCACGGCCGGGGCGGGGGTGCCGGTGGGTGAGCCCGGCAGGAGGAGGGCACGGGGATGGTACCGACCTGCTCCGCCCCCGCCGCGGGCTCCCGCGGGCCGCTCCCGGCGGAGCCCTGCGTCGCTCCCATAGTAACATCGCCGGGCCCGGCGCCCGCGCTCCGGGGGCTGGCGGTCAGCGCCGGCAGCCTCGGGAATCTTCTCCGCCTCCGCCCCGCCAGGGAACCGGCCGGGCCGCTGGCGAGGGGCTGCGGCGGAGCCCGCGGGGGCGGCCGGAGCCCGGCAGGACAAAGCCGGCTCTGAGCAGCCCTCCACAGAGAGACTTTGTCCTGCCGGGGCCCTGCCGCCCCCGCCGCCAGCCAATCGTGCCTGTAAACGCCCCGGGAAGGCGAAGAAACACTTCCATTCTGCCTGGGAAGAAAAGAATTGTTATTCCCCGTTTACAAAAATATTTCTTGTGTTCCTGCCCTTGGCAGCGGCCGGCAGCTGACGCCCGTCACAGGATATAAACGGGAGCGATGGGGCCAGTGGCCCAAGCCCGGGCAGCATTCCTGACAGGAGGCTTTCGGACCACAGCCCTCTTCTGTCAAACAGACATGCACCAGTCATGTCCACCTTTTCTGTCAGTATGTTTTTAGGAGGACGTGGATGTGAATGCCTCCCCACAGCCAACACTCCTCACAACCACAGTCTTGGTCAGACTTCCTTCCCACCACCTAACAGCCTTCCACAGCAGTCTCAAATGTCCACACCACTGTTATTAATTCAGAAGCCAAATTGCTTGCTTTAGGAATTGTAACTACATATAGTAAAAAAGCACATTATTGAGTTAAGTATTCCCAGGAGCTTGAAGAAATGGATGGTCATTAAAAACACTAAGGAAGAGAAGACCGGCAGAAATTCAACCACATTATATTCAGAAAAAAAAAGACTTCTTTCCCAAGTGCTGCTGTCTTCCTGGCTTTATGCTATTTTGGGTGGATGAGGCAATTCTTGAATCAACTCTTGGAAGGAAGAAACTAAGAATGAGAACCAACTGTAAGGGAAAAACTTTCTTAAGGCAATGTTAAAAAAAAAAAAAAATCCCAAAAACCCAGCACATTACTTTGGATAGCCTACCCTCAAATCTAAAGAGAATAAGCCAAAAAAAAGCGCCAAAGCATGAACTTTACTCTTCTTGGATGTTGTTCCTCCTCTCAGTTTTACACGTGAGTGATACCATACAACCTTTTTGCAATAATTAGCAGCCCAGTATATGGCTGAAGTCAGGACCACTAGAAAAAATGAAACACTGGGGGCCAGGTTCTTCACACGCATGGGGATCCTGTGATAGCTTCTGGCATCAAGAATTTGTCCATGAAATACAGCATGGCAAGGCTGTCAGTCTCCACATCGGTGCACACTTCTGCAAACTGGAGGCAACCTGCTTAAGAACACTGCTTGGCAACATCAGCATAGAATGCTATGTCACAGCACTAGCAGAGAAATCCAGTGTCCAGTACTTGTTGAAAGGACATGACACAATGAAAACAACACGATTTTGCTGCAGAAAACTACATCATTTCAGATGCAAGAACAACATTTGCTTTAAGCTGGATGGCAATATACTTTTTGAAAAGCACTTGTCAGACATGAGGGGGACAGGAAAAGAAGCCACCAGATCTCTTGACTGCCATCTCTTAACACATACACAAAGTTCGTGGCAGCATAAACTAGAGCACCAGCCTCCTGAAGCTGCTTTCTTCCACAGAGGTTCTGGCAAAAGATGAAGAGCTACCACTCTTGATTCCCCCACTAGACACAGCTGCTTGGCAAGAGCAGGCAGTGCCAGTCATTGCAATTGAAAGGTCTGCCTATCCTGTCCAAGGCCAAGAAAGATTACTTGTGGTTCCAGACAAAAGCTGTGGCTTGATCTAATGCCTCCTTTTGGCATGTTCTGTGACTTCATCAAAGCCACAAGGTGTTATCACTAACAGAAGCTATACTTCCCTGAGCTGTAAGGCAGCAAGGAGGGTTAATACACTAGGCTAGCCTGAGGTAAGTGTAGCACAGATGCAGGAACTGACTACAGTTATGCAAGCCAGATAGTATTTTGTGGTAAGGAATTGAAAACCAGCCTATCTGGGAAGGGCCTATCAGTTTGTCTCTATTTAGTGTCCTGCAATAACAGATGCAAAATAATCCATGTGGGCTTATCTAAATATTTCCCATGTTTGTCCATAAAATTTCTCACTTTTAAGAGCAAAGTATACATATGCTTTCCTGTTTTCTTTTTCTTTTTTTCTCAAACTGAACAGCTACTCTGCCACAATGGGCACATAAATCATCCCATACCAGCCTGCAAATATGAGCACTAAGTGGCCTCTAGTGCTCATGCTCTGGTGCCAAATGCCCAAGTGATGCTCATAGTGATGGCATGGACTGATGAAAGCAACAGGGTAGTAACAATTGTCAGGTATCTTATCCTGCAATTCAACCACTAAGAACAAACTTTCAGGTCTGCTCTTTGACCAGGATGTCCTCCCAAGACGGATATGCACGAAGGCCTTATGAGAGGAAGATGTTGCCAGTTAAGCAACAAATGGAAGGATACCAGTGTAAACAGTGATGAGAGTTGTGCAAACTCCTCCAGCACCTCAAGTTTATACCTCCTATGGTAGGTAAAAGGGACAACAGGTTCTCAAAGCATTCAACTCACTTAATAGCTATTATCATGAAAGCATAGCATCCCCGTTCTGTCTCTTCCCTTGTAACCCAAACAAAACCAAACCCCCTCACCTGCAGCTCAAGCATATTGTTTACCATTAGGTATAACCTCTCCTATTTCATCTACTCTGAAACACCACAAAACCCCCCAGTGTGGATACAGAATACCCATAAACTAGCCAAAACTCACTTGGGGCAGCAACACAAGCAGAAGAGGGGCAGGAACCTCAGCCAAATGGCCTGATGTGTCTGTGCAGGTCCCTGAGCAGCCTGAGTGTTTGGAGCCATGGCTGCATGCACATTTCAATTATTGTTCTCCCTTTGAAATGGGAGGTGCAGGTCCAGTTGTAGTCCATCCTGCAAGGGATAGTGCATCATGAAGAATAAAGGCTGGGTATCAGCACCATGTAAAAATTACATGAACTGGGCTACACATTTGCAGCTCTTTTCTCTGCAGTATTTAGGACCAGCTATTCTGCATGTGCAATAACTCTACAAAGCAGCATCATCTGCAGGGGATTTAATGGAATGCCACCTAGATGTACAGGAATTTTAAAATTAACTTAAATTGAAAGATTATTGGTATTAACTTCATGAAAAACATGCAAGTAACTTACAGTGAACACATTTCCCATTGAGAATTTCAGTTTAAGTAATTTTTTTTTGCCTACAATCAGATTGAATCTATGGTCTGTGTAACACTAATTTAGAGAGATCACTTACTGTAGCCTGAGCCATGCAAAACCTAGGATGTATTCCATAAATTAACTAATGCTACCGTGAATTAAGCAGTTGTGCCACTTCCAGCATCCACAGAGAGAACGCCCATTTAACACTACTCTAGAGGATGCAAATTTAAAACAAGCAGCTGCTCTCACAGTTACTCCAGCCAACAGAGAAAGGCTATTCTGCAACTTGCCTGCAGGAACCATGTTTTGATTCAGGTTCTCTCTGCCTCCTTTCCACCATCAAGCCTTTTAACCTGCCCCTATGACAATCAAATATTTTTCTGTTTCTTTAAATGTTAAAGTTCAACACTTGGTACTGATGCTAGACAGCTTGGCAAAAAGACAACCTCCTTTAAGAGCTGGGAACTGATTTCAGAAAGAGACACTGGGAATGTAGGCTGCTTGTCCAGTTTTGGAGCTATCTGAACAGAGATGCCAGTTGTGCTCTTGTTTTTAAGCAAGTGTTCATGATCCTGTCATGAGAGACACTGTAGAAGTTTCTAAAAATACCATGTTGTCAAACAGCCTTTCCCCCTTCCCTTCCAGGCAATCTCTTTAGACTGCCATTTGTCATCAGCCTGCAAAATCACACAAATCAGTCAGCCCAGTCCTACTTAAATGATTCATAAATCCAATTACGTTTGCTTCTTTATATAGTAAGCTGGGCACTAACAGATTCAACCTTCAGGATTAGAGGATGTGTAGGTAGCTGACCTCTGACTCTAAGGAACTGCTCAGGAGCACCATACATATGGTTCAAACATGCAGCTCTACACTGGGGTTGCCACATATATGGCACAGTAATCCTGATCTCTGTCATGGGGGGACTGGAGAAGAGACACCTTGCATACTATCTCAACACTTGCTACCATGTGTAGAAGCGAGTCCAAAGGAGGGTCAGCAAGATGGTGGGGGCTGAAGCACTGCCCCTGCAAGAGGCGGCTGTGGCAGCTGGGTTTGTTGAGCTTGGAGGAAGGATGGCTTCAGGACACTCAGCAGCAGCAGCCCATTGGTGCTGCCAGGAAGAGATTGAAGAGATGAGTCCAGGTTCTTAGGAGTAGTGCAAGGTGGGTAAGAGACAATGGGCCAAAGTTCAAACAAGACAGGTTCAGATGTGCATAAAGGGAAACAATTGTCCCCATCAGGACAGACAAACCAGGCACCCACTGCAGACAAGTTCTACAGTCTCTGTCCTTGGAGGTTTTCAAACCCAACTGGGTGAAGCCCCAGGCAACTTATTCTGATCTCACAGATGACCCTGTTTTGGGCACGAGGTTGCACAAGAAACCTCCTGAGGTCCCTTTCCACCTGAATTATCCTATCATTCCGGAGTTACTGCATGATTCAAGTGCCAGCTTAAAGCAGAATGAGGCAATTATTATCCTGCCCCTTGTCTCCACTTCCAAAGTACAGCTTGTGATTATGCAACATAACAATTTCGGCATGCAGCTGCAGGGTCTGGTCTGTTGTCTGTCTCTGATGTAGTGCAAGGATGAACAGCTATACACACTTTCCAAGTCTCAAAGCAGCAATACTAATGCTGTTATTTTAGAAAGCATAGATGTCCTAGGAAGAAACACAGCCCAACACACACAGCATCTCACACTTTGTACATATTTTTTATGGGGTAATCACACTGTCAAATCCTTTGTCACTTACAAGACCTCCTATTATGATGTTTTCAAGAGCAGAATATTGTAAATTTTTTAAACATAGACACTGAGATTTCCTGAGATATCTCAAACTGCTAAAAAATTTAAAATATATAATTATTTAGAGCAAGAGGCAGCACTGTTCTAGGCCAATCACAAACTCATTTTTTAAGTTCACAAAAATATTTGAAACGCATTGTTATATGCTGAAGAACTAGGAACAGCACTGGCCATTAATTGAGATACACACATATTTTCTTAAAAAAAAAAATATATATCTTAAATGTAATGTGTATTTTCCTCACTGTGTTGGACAGTCATCAGTTTTACCAGATCTCACACATTACAAGTTTGCTCTGCTTTAAATCAGAAGATTGTTTGCTTTGTTTGTTTCTACTTTGCTTTTGCAAAGAATATGGCAATTAGAAAACACAGATGTACAGCATATTCATAGGATAGATAAAAGAGCTTGAGAATATGCAGAGGTGTTTGGTAAAAGTTTATAAAAATTATAGTTGTGAGAAAAAGAAATACAGTCTATTTTTTCTAACCACATTTTCATCTGAGCAACATTTTAATTACACTACAGTTCCTTGAAAATTACACTAGTAAGGCAAGCAAATGAAATAGTTTGACCTACTGCTAGAGGCAAGCAGGGTCTTAACAGTGACTCTGCTTGAACACACTATCCCCCCCATCCCCTCCTCTACAGACTATGCAAATTGAAACAACTTTTCTTGGCAAAAGCACTTGAACCTCTACTACTTTAAGAAGCTACAAAAACTAAAACTGTTATTCTAAAGAATGAAATAAGAATGTAGTTTAAACAAATCCAAATCACACAAGTGTGTACTGTTTTCCTCCCCAGACACCATAACAAAAGTGTGTATCAACACTTGGAAGGAAATCTCTTCCCCAACCCCAAATTTTTCATTTTTAACTGCAGGCACATTCTGTTTGAACATTCATTTTGCTTACATCTCATTTCCTTCCTCTCTTCCCTATGTTTCTTGACTACTGGCAAGGATGTGAATCAATCCTCTGCTTTTAGCTATTTATCTGCCTCTCCCCATTAGAAGTCAAGCTCTACAACATCAAAGCTTTACCATAGTAATCAACTGTTATGGCTCAAATTAATTAAGACAACACAATAAAGAAAACAAAAATCCCATTCTCGTGGAGAACATTATGCTTATTAAAAACAAGCAAAAGAATATGCAGATTACACAAGATGTAACATACACAAAGATGTGTTACTTTTTTTCTTGATATAGGGGTTAATTAAAAAAACAAAACTCCAGACAGCAGTTCTTCAGCCAAGTTAATTCTTTAGAGCACGAAAACTATGCTTCAAAGCTCTGCCTCTTCCCATCCTATTTATACTGGCAAACCTCCTGCTGACGAGCTTATTAAGAAACAAAGCAGTTCTGCAGCCCTATTCAGAAACAGCAAGGTCCCAGCTAGGGTACTAATGCCCACTTTTGGGTGATGTTTTTCACAAATGACTAAAGTGAGCTGGCAATAGTCCAAAAGAGAACAGCAAGAACAATAAGGGAGAAAGCAGATGGACACAGCCATCCAGTCGTTCACATCCAGTTCCACAACACCTAGAAGCCCACATATAAAGAAGCTGGATGTGCCTTCCGAGCCATCTTGACCTTACTGATAAATGGTTCTGGAATTTCTTTTGTTAAGAGTTGAACTCACAACTATCCACAGTCCCTGATGTAAGCTGGCATACCCTACCACTGAAGATTTTTGTTTTGAGGAAAATGTCAGAGGCTGCTCAAGACCTCAGCAGAGACATTCCTGCCTAGCTACATTTCACTGATATTCTTATATCAAATTTTCCCTCACTGCCAGGAAATTAAATAGGGAAGTAGCTTTGGTTAAGTATGTCACAAATTAGAAAGTCAAAACAGCAGATATGCACATTTTTAAGTAAATTACTAAAGCAGTAATAGCTGCTTCATCTCAGAAATGGAAGTCAATTATAGTTTTGCAAAATATCAGCATAAAAATCTTTGTCTCTCTTAAAATCATCATCTGTTAATCACTTACAAAAGCAAGCCAAGCATGTTCGATCGACACACAAAACTAAGGATGCATTTTATAGTCCTTCTGGAAGCACTTATGAAATGGTTTCAAAAGGTTAATATGCCAAAAGGATTATGTTTACCTTAATGATGTACTGTAAGAAAATATGCAGCAAAACAACTCTCCCTGTGTGGCTATTCTGTTTCCTAGGACTGACTGAGTCACTAAGCAACTCCCATGAATATTACCCTTTGTGCTTAAAGTAATTTATTTATCCCCAAATCCATGCTAAATATTTATATTTGCTGAAGACATCATCATAGATTACATCCATTCTTTACCAGTGTTTAGCTAACAGATGAACTAATACAGGCCTGTGCATTATTATTTGCATAACTTTAGCAGAATATTGACTTCATTGGAGAAACCTCTTCTCCTCTGGAGGCCTGTTGTACATCATCAAGTTCACAGCAAGTGTACATACATCCATTTAAAGTTTCTTTGATAATTCAAAAGAACTAGTTTTAATTTCACATTACTCTACTAAGTACAATTTCTTGAAACCTTATAAAAACATAGCTAAAAGAATATACACCTCAGCGACCACATGACAAGAATACACAATTTTAAACTAATGGCTAAGTCTAACTGATGCAACTTGACTGGTACCTTGGGAGGAGTGACAATTTTTGAGTGCCGTTGTCTACCTGCTGTGCTATGCTTTGGGCTTGATGTACAGCTGTTCTCCCAGTCCCACTCACAAGGAGATGGCAGTGCAGTAGTTTGCTCCCTGAAAAACAAGGTTTCATTTAAGTCCATATAACCACAAAGGAGTGCTTGTGAAGCCTGGAACATTGAAATCCTAGAGATAAAGAAGATACAAAATATATTTCCCTGCTTAGTTTGACATGCTTTAGCTTCCTGGGAAATCACGTGGAAGTAGTGCTTGAAAAAAAGGAGATACTCAGAAATATTTACACCAAGCCTACACGCAAAGCAATGCATGCATTTTTGCCAATGAAATAGGGTATTGACAGGAAGCATACTTATAGTTACTTTGTTGCACTGGTTCTCTCCACAAACCATCTGGCTTTTTGTTTCAATTTAGTTTTGATCTGATTGTTCAGCTTGCACACGGCTGTACACATGAAAGCCATGTACAGTAACAGCATTGTATCTTGAGCATAACCTCAGTGAGAACAATCAGATACATGTGCTCCAGTGACATCAGATGGTAACTCAAGAGCTTCAGTTGCCAAATGATAGAAAGAAAACAATTTCCAGTGTAATCTTCTATCCTCCTTCCCCTGCTCAGGCTTCATCTACCCTTCTTGGGCACAAGTAGCATGTTAGCTTCCATTCAGCATCCCTGTCACGGGGTTCTCCCTTTCCCTGACCCCTTGTCTAGTCCTTGATTACTCTCGGTAGGAAAAGAGAAAATGAATGGTTTTAGTAAGATAAAGAAGGAACTTTTGACAGAAATAGAAACACAAGCTAGCAGTTAGGGTTTGATGGTGGCTTTTGTTTTGTTTTTAAAAGAAAACCAACATGCAACTCAGTAATTTCAATTCTTCTTTCAAAAACATCTTTCCAAGTGTTCTATTTCCAAAGAAGGATATAGCCAGACTTCACTAGGAAAGTATATTAGTTATTTTTTCAGCAGGCTTGAATCTGTTTGCCAGTTTCCATGCCCCTCCCTCCCTGCCCCTCACAATGTATAGATGTTTTTTCATTATGGTTAATACTCAATTAGCCATTTCTAGATCACTTGAGAGACATAAGAGATACTGAAAGAATTCTGCAGAACTTCCCCACTGTATACAAGTCTGGACCAAGTTTCGATATGTCTTGTGTGTGACATCCACTTTTTCGTAAGCACAAATGTAATGAGGTCACAGGTTCAAAAAAGCAAAATTAAAATAGCTAAAATTAAAAAAAAAAAACTGTTTCAGATTAACTTTTTACAACACGCAACAATGCGTGTTGTAAAGACATCACACCTCGAAACTAGAAGGTTATTTTGCCTTTTCTCCCCATGCACTTCCAGCATAAAAGTATCTTTCTAAAAGTAAACTACAGTTTTAATCAAGGCATGATTTCCGAAGTTGCAGAAGAAAAAGATGCTTAACATGAGTTTATATGACCACCAAAGAGCAGCACAAGCTATACTGTGCACTCAAAACAAACTTCAGTCTTTCTAGGCTGTGCACAAAATACTATTCTAGAGGCTGCAGAAAAGTCACACAGACAAGCTAAACCTAACTACCATTCCTAAACCATTTTACCTTTGTCAAACTTCATAAAAATCAATCTGTCACAGAAATCACATCACTATTCCAAGCAAAGATGGAAATAGAAAAACTTAACTTTGTAATGTCTTTGATATGAAAATATAAATGAATACCTCAGCAAAATAATGTATCTGCCTTTCCTGCTTTCTTTTGCACAGTAGTCTGGGTTTTTAAGCAGAATTCTTACAACTTTCAAGGAATGGCTTGAGCCATCACATTCAAGATGACCTAGCATCACAGTCTAGTGCTATTTTTTATCTTAAGAGATGTTTAAGAAAAATAAAGTGCTTAATTATGCACCTGAATTTCTGCAGTGAGGAGCTGACAAATAAGGACTCTATACCCTTTATTCAGTATCAGGTTTTGGACAGCATCTCATTATGTTACATATTTTTCCTATACACACACACTCACACTTTTATCACATTTTATTTTTACAAAGAATATAACAGGGTACCTCTAGAAGTTGATAAGCTTATCTTAACAAAGTGCGTTATTAATGTGTTTATTCCAGCCATATAGAATAAGCAGTATGCAGCTACAAAAAGAACAGTGTTTTTTTGTCAACTCAGTTTCCTTCTACTCAATTGCTGGTTACCAACCTTTTGTTCCCCGAAAGTTCTAATAGAAACATAAAAGGGATCCCTATTACAGTCCAATGACAACAGCTTTTCCGAAACTGTTGGAATGGTAATCCAAACATAATCCGAATATATCTTAACCAGCTTGAAATTCCAAGTGTGTACAACAATCACTTTAACTAAACCTCTCCCTTGATTCAAGCTGTGACTCTAGCCAGAGTAACCTACTTAAAAACGAAGAAGAATTCTACAAGAATATATATACAGGAACTTTCCAACAGAGTTCCTCAAAATAGTAGGAGAAATCAGGTAACATTTTATCAATGTATAGAGCAGCTGAAAAAATCAGAGATTTGCATGTACATAATTTATATGGAAAACCAAAGGAAGTCACAGTTCAGCACACTCCGCTGTCCTGAATCCAAATAGACTGCACTGAGAATCTCTTTTAATGGGCAAGTTTTTAACAAAAAGTGCTACAAGCACTCATTAACATGACACTGGAAATTTAGAACTAACATGAAGAACACTTGTGTTAATAAAAAGAGACAAAACCATTTCTATCAGTGTATTTTCTAGACCAGTTTTTGTGGTTCTGGTGATAGATCTGAAAGAAAAAAATAGTGATTTATTTGCTTTTACTGTTGCTACCACCATTAAAGAAAGCAAAACTGTGGAGAAATTATAGGATAAATCTGAATGCAGTTATAGTCAAACAGCCATAATTATAATCCAAGTTTTTCTTTGAAGCCTTGTTTACACAGAACTATTCCAAACCAATAGGAACATACTAACTGGTCTTGGACAAAAGCCACTCATATTTTGCACTCCTCTGCAATGTCTGAAACAAGGTGACAACATTCTATTGTATTACAAAAATACAAGAGATCAGAAGGACTCTGAAGACATCCATCCATCCATGCTACTCATACAGGGGCAGGTGGAAGAGAGTGACAACTCTGTTTTCCACACAACATATGTTTTCGGTGAAAACAGTTACATACACAAGGATTTTTCTGAAGCTTAATTCTCAAGTGTATGGTACAAGACAGCACTCCAAATTGTTCTTAACAACAATCAGAAAAGCCTTCTTGTAGGGAAACAGTATTCCTAAGTATCATGAATGTTTGCTCCTAAGCAGAGAAGTAAAGTTGCCTGCACAGACAAAAGTGATTTTTCTTTTCCCGTTTTAGGAACTGCTTCTCTGACAGATAAAAATTAAAATAAGCATATTTTTAAATGAGGAGAGGGGAAACACACACATACATCAAGTTAGTAGCAAGCAAAAAATACAAAATAGCCATTTCATTTCTGTTCTGATGAGTATACATGTGTTTATTCTTCCTGTTCTTCAGCAAACTCCTAATTTAGAAATAACACCTTCTTCTAGTTATTTCTCTAGCGAAGGACTGGTAGTACACAGAAATCTCTAATGAAACCACTAAGTTCAACCACAACTACTGAAGATACAAAACTTGGAAAGTACACAAAAACATCACCTGTTTCTTTCTGATAACATCACTCCTCTTTCTGATAACAAGTTTTAAAAATGCATGATTCAAGGTGAGCACAGTTTTTCCCATAGTTACTCACTAACTGCTTTTTAACACTTACCCTGGATGTTGCCACAGATTTGCATGTCTACCCTCAGGAAGCAGCTCCCTCTTGTTAAGGGGAGTAATACCTATTGCTGCTTCTAAAATAGTTATGTATTTCTTGTATCGCATCCTGCTTTTCTCAAGAGTTCCACCACACTAAGTTGTCATCCAAATGCAGATGCTGCAACTGAAGCCATGCCTCTTCACTGATTTGAAATGCTGCTTTTTAAAACATGCTGCCACTTTGAAGCACAAAACCAATTCTTTTTCCCCTCTCCCAGGCTAGAATAGTTAGCAGAAGAGAGAGAGAAACCAAAGAAAAACACCTACCAGATTCCCCAGCAACGTCATTGTTACGTAATTCGATCTTTGAATAAGACATTAATGAAAATGATTGAAGAGACAATCACGGTTCTAAGCCTGGCCGGATAATGCACACTCTCCAATTGACTAATCCTTTGCTAAATCTCTGCTGTCTATAATCTTTCAACTGCTAATGGAGCACTAGGTAACTTCTCTGTCAAATCCATCGAGGGAATAAAAGAGATCTGCACAGAAAACTTGAGACCATTTTAGACAGTGACAGCCAAAAATAGCTTTTGCCTTAACTTTTCTCACCAGAAAGCACCAGAGCACCAGAAAGCTCTCTATGTTAGAAGTGTCACAAGGGATTTAGCTGATCTACTCAGAAAAGGCATGGAGAAATATTTCCTTACATGGCTTGTGCAGAATTAAGAAAGCTAGAGACTCCCCTTATGATACCTTCCAGTCATTCAAATGTGGCTCCCATGATGCCAGAAGCTACATCCCAGGTCAGAATTGCTCTAGCCATGAGGTAAGTAACTGCGTGTACCCAAGACCTCAGGTATGAACTACAACACTGGAGACAGCGTTGAAAGAAGTAACAGTGACATTTTGGAAATGCCGTAGTATTGTCAAATTGCAATATTCAAAGAGATGTACTTGATTGCAAAACTAATCAAGGAAATGTTGATGTAATGCTTCTTAGTAAGAAATGAATGAATTTTTATATATATAGCTAAAGGTATATATAACACATAGTTACATATATAAGTTGCATAATATATAAATATTATGCACTTAGGCAGTAATAGAGATAAAAACATAGAATGAAGAGATGTGACAGAAAGACTGAAGCCTGGAACCACAACTTCCTCTGTAAACTGTGCATATTACTTATTTCCTGGTACTATTAGGCATGTGTGTATTTCTGTTGAGGTGATATCATACTGCATGTTGCTTATTTAGAAATTAAGATGATTTCTTGTGCTGTAAAATATTTAGCTCTTAATTACAACATTTGTATAACTATTTCCAGATCCTACATTACTTACAATCCTGCATTAGCCATATTTGGTGTTTAATATCTAATCACATTTGTAGGCTATGTTAGCACATGCGCGCACTGAACTATCTCAAGTAATTACTAAAGCAATCCATGTGACTGATCTTAGAAGAGCAAAATAAAATCAAGCATCTTTTAGATTCAGAGAATGTCAGAAGAATGTTAGAATTCAGCATGTCAGAAGAACATGCTGATGAGTATGTAGTCTGAAATGTAGTGATGTGTTAAAAAAATAATTAATATATTAAAAGCACATGAATTAAATTAAGCAAAAAATTACTTTTCCGTGTGCAAAAAAAAATCACTTAATTACAACTTTAAACATCTGTATACAAAGCATTAAGAAGCTTAGGAAAGCAGAGTAGTACTAGGAGCCTGCAAGCACAGCTAACGTCATTAAGCCTGCATGCATCCTGACTTCTGATAGATCTTTGGTAGATCTGCCATAAAGGTTGTACTGAGAAAGAAAAGACAAGACAAGAAGTGAGCAGTTTTTGACAATTCCAGTATTTAAGGATCTCCTGACTGTAGAAGTCCATGACAGTTCTATCTTACTCAAAAGCAGAAACATTTTTATAAAATCAAGTCTCCCCTCAAAGTTGGTTTCATTAACAACTTCAGTATTACCACACTTTCACCTATGAAGTTTTGGTATTTCTTTCTGTACACCTTCTCCCTTAACACTTTTTTAACTCTAAACTTTCCCCTTACAGATCAAAGAAATAGTTCTTTAAAAAACCTTCCCACAGTAGTTTTCAAAACCAGTCCTATGCAAAGTCTAAAAGTATTAAGTGCAGCTCTGGCCCATCTTCTGTCCCTTTCTGCAAAGCATATTAATTCTGACCAGAAAAGAAGCCCCATGACTAGTATTGCACACAGGCAAGCCAAGCCCACACAATAAACACAAGTTACACCCAAGTACTGCTTTCATTTAAATGGCGTGTGAAACCTCCAGGTATCCAGAGGGAGAGAGACTGACTCACAGTTAATCAACTTCCTTCAACTTTATTTAGAAACAGAAATTCAAAGCTGCTAGTACGTACACTGTTACTGAAGAATGACTTTGTAGAGCAAACAAAAAGTCTAAAAAAGACTGTCCTCCATTGTTTCCTGCTGGAGAATTATTGTCCACTCCACTTTTCTGTCTTTGTATTTTTTCAAGAAGAATAGAAACCAAGATTTCTTGGAAAGAAACAGCGCAATTTTCCTGACTGAGAGCACACAAGTAATGCCTCGGAAAGTACAATGCAATTCTGAGAAGGGGAAAAGAATGACAGAGCTTTTTTTCTCCATTAAAGAAACATTTTCAAGATCAAAGCAAAAGCTTTATTTTGCTCTAATCCTCAACAGATGAAAACAGTAATACACTCTTAATTAGATGTGGAGCATATTTCTTGTAAACTGATGGCAGAGGCAGGATCACATCTTCTGTCACTTCAGACCCAACTAAAAAAGAGGCAGTCATTGCCTAATGCAGCCACAAATTACTTTCCACTTCATGAAAAAACCAAAATCCTGTTATTTCTCATCTTTCAACAAAAATTTTTGTAACAGCTACAGATCAAAGAATTCTCTTATTAAGAGAGCAAAGAAACAAGCATCTCTTCGTACATGCTTTTGCTGAAGTGATAAGAACAACTGTGACAGTCAATTGTTAACCTCCAGAACACATGGGTGTTTTGTTTGTGCCACAACCAGCACATATGTAAAGTTTGATCTGTAAGCAAAATCTTAAGGTAGAGGAGCATCAAGGATCAGACTGGGAGCGTGGGAGGTGGGAATGAAAAGAGAGGAGGAAGACCTGGAAACTTCTTTCTTACAGCTTCATGGATTGCAGTTGCTTTTTGCTCCTCCTTAGAGACAGTCCCTTCCCTGAACAGTCCATATGTTCCTGGAGATTCTCAGAATCAGCTTATACAAAGTTGTGCTAAGGAGGCTAGAGACACCAGTAGTCAAATCTGCTGGCTATTAAGCAGAGCTAGATGATGAAGCAGATGTTAGGCTAGAGAGTGCAAGCCAAACTACAGACAGCCTTGCTGTTAAGAGTGACGTGCAGGAGAGATTTATGGGTTTTCTCTAAAGCCTTAAAAATCCCAACCAAAAATTAATAAAGCAAGGCAAATAACACATAGCTTGAACCAGCATGTGAAATCTTGGTTATGACGAGGCTGCATTGTTAAGCTCACCCTCAGTTTATCCATATGTCAGTTTATCAACTGATGTCAAAAAATGAGTTTGGTACAATAGAGTTATAACAACACAATCCTTTAGGGAGAGGTATCATTGAGCCAGTCTTAGGAAAAAGCCACAGTGGCCGATAGATATGAACTCATGCCTAACTCAATGAAAACAAACCCAAATCTAAGGAAAAATCATAAACCTGACATTTCACATGCATATAAACCACACCCCACATAACTGCACACCTTTAAGAAGTAAAAAGGAACTTCCCCAAAGCAGTTCTGGATTGCTGGTACAAAACAAAAGCAGAGACAAAAGCACGAAAAGGGAGTAGGCATTGGAAAAAAACCAAAACAATAGGGCTTTATATCTTGTCTTGCACACTTCTTATTGACCGTACTATTGTATCAGGCAGTATTTTTGTCTGTCGTTTTCACATTATTCATGTGAAAAGAGAGCGCTAATGAGTTTCGTTTTCTTCCCAGATTAGCAGCCATGGTTATCTGAGGTCCTGGGACTCGGATGCACAATGACAATGCTGACCTAAATTCAGGAAGACTTGGGTAGCTCATGTTTCCTAAAAACAAAGCCTGCAGCTGATGAATACACACTAGGGTAGATGCTGTAGCAGATATCAAACAAGAGCTCCCAAGCTAACTATGTTATTACTAAGCTTGGATCATAAACATCCTAAATACATTCAGAAATGCAAGAGTCATATCACACTGAACATAAAGAAATTGGCAGTCTGCATTCTCATTATAAATAAAAAATGACAATATCCCTTTTATAAATAAAAATTACAATATCACATGCACTTTCAAAAAAGCAAATCGGTTTAAAAAGAAAAACAAAACAAAACAAAAAATCCCAATAACAAGCCAACTAAAACCCAACCCAAATATTAATAGTTTAAGGTATTAAACGGCCTGAGTATACTTTGCTACTGCATCAAGCTGTTTAATTACAATGCTGCAGTTAGTACTTGTTTAAATTATGTAATATTTAAGTAAAAAATAACCTCAGCTCTCTAGAGTTGAATTATGGCTTTGTCTGCTAAAAAACCAAAAACAACCCCCCAGTCAAGCCCAAAAAACATACATAACAAAGCAAAACAACAAAAAGGCACCAAACCCCCAAAAAATAGTAACAAAAGAAACCCCAACCTAAACTAAACAAAAAACCCACGAATAACAAACAAATAAAAAACCCTTCCAAACTCTAAACAAAAATACCCACATAATTGCAGCAGGTTCTGCATCATAATTTACCGACTCCGGAAAAAAAAATTACTTTCTGAAGTGGGACTAGGATGACCCAAGTAGTGGCAAAAGACGATTAAAGAGCAACAAAAGGCTTCAAAGACTCTGGGAACAAGAAGTTAGCAAAGTTTCAAGGGAGCAGACATAGGTATCCAACACAGGGCTACCTTTCTGAGGAAGAGGATAGGGTTAGAAAATTGAGAAAAGCGTCCCATGGTTGAACAGCTCTATTTTGATGATGCAGGTTATAAATGCATTTAGAGCACTTGGTCATGGAAACGAGACTGAACCTTTAACTCTGAAAGATGATCTGCACTGGTGTGTGTGCCAGCACTGTCACACAAAATCAGTCCTCCCCATGCCACTGCTCCAATCTTTGTAGGTAACACACCATTTGCAAATATTCATCACTATGGTAAGACTCATATTAGAAGACAAAATTATGCCCTATATACTTACTGCCATAAATATTTGTTTTGTAAATAATTATCTCATTTTTGAGAAGTCTTCCAAAATTCACTGCAAACTGGGATTAGGATCCACACCCTTTCTACAGCTGATGCCAAAGATCAACTGTCAAATTTTTAAAAATTAAATTTTCCCCAGAAATCAGAAATTTCATACCTATTTGAAAATAAACCAGACTTGAAAATCTCTAACCTCATAGACCTGTAGCTGTTCTAACACATGCTCTATTCCCCCGTCATTAGAATGACCAATTCCAAGACTACTACAAAGGGTAACACTGACACAGCCACAGTATGACAAAAGTTATACCATCCCCGAGTACATAAATACAGTTATTTCAACAACTAAAAGTGACCAGTCTTGTAACATGAGATTTCCTTTACCCTACAAGGAAGTTCTGGAGAAAGACAAGATTGCTAACTATTAAAACACACACACAAGTGCTATCACCCAGATTTCTGCTCTAAGTTAAATGCAGCTTTGAAGTAGTCCTGGAATAGTAGGCCTCAGCTGAATATTCCTTAGTTGATGATTACTATGGTCCAGGAGCTTTCCAAAACTTTTAAGCATATAGGTTTTATAAAGGTACAGCACATTCCATTTTGCGAGCCATGGAACTACCTAAACGTTGTTTTAATCACTAAGAAAGATTTCCTGGTTGTCCTTAGAGGACACGGAACCAGGAGAAGGGGAGATTAAACAATCAAAAAAGTATCATATACTTTATTACTTTGATGCTTCATTCTGAAGAGATCTATTTAGATTTTAGTTCATGCAAAGTGTTGGGATCACCCCAATTCTGCTGCATAATTCCCAACACTTGCCTTTAGTCTCACAAAAATCCAGCGCAGTGGCACTATGCACCTCAGCAGTTACTGCCAGTGATACATGCCAATAGCAAAACATAATTAGAAACAGGTTCTCCACTCCACAGTGTCATCTCTTTATAAACGGGAGAGAAGTCACCGCCGTACTTGAAACCAATGTTTAGGACCTAAGATGTTTGCATGTAACAGTCCAGAAGCAATTATAACAGTAAATTCACCTAAAAGTCAAATATATGCAGAAAACTTCCTCAGAAGGCTGAAGACAACCGTCATAATAATGTTATACTAAGTACAAATCTTACTGACCATGTCTAAGTGGCACACACATGCTTACTAAATGAAAAACATTTCAAAGTCTCTTAAAGCAGCCTGATGATCTCTCAATTAGTATTTATTCACACAAGCAAACCTCCTATGCCTTTCAGTACCTGATTATTGCCACGACAAGAATCACTATTTGAAGGAGCCGATAGTTAAAGCCTTAGACGACAAATGCTTCACAAATTAAAACACTAGTTTCTCTTTTATTTTCCGAACTATAGGTGAATCACAGTTCTCAACCTTTAAAATAAAACTTTGCACAACAAAAGAAAAGGTAATCTATTGTCTTGGAAATTATGCGACCTTGATAATTGCTTCCGAAGGTTAAAACAAAGCAGTCATTTGCAGCCTCCGCTGGAGCACAGCTATGGGACCAAGAGCCCTCGAGAATCATCTTAGCTGTGGAAACCAACGCAATTTTATGAGCTGAAGCTAGGGAGCAGATAATTCAGTGATTCTGTCAGTTTCAAGTGAATAACAACTAGAAAGTAACACTGCAGGCATTTAAGTTTTCTGATTTGTTATATGACTCTTACACAAGTATGTTCAAACATCATGTACTTTCTCATGCTGGAAAAAAAATGCAAACAGGTTTCAAGCACAGGGTAAATCAGGGCAGAGTTGTCAACTAAAGCAACTGCATGCCACTGGTAGATCAACCTTGGCATTCCAGGGTGAATATCTAATGTACTTGGGCTACAGCACCGCAAATATGGCCAATGCCAAGGCAGTTCAACAGGGCAATTAAAACATTTGTTTTCTGGAACTGCCTGTTCCTTTGTTTCACGGTTCCCTGTTAACTTGAAACTTCCCCTGACCCAGTTAGCCAAAGCCCAAGGCACGGCTGGAATCCACTCGGGATGTGCCAACACAAAGATTTCAGGAATTCTCTGTGCAACAAAGGCAGCCCAAGCCCCCGACGGCGGGGGCGTGGGCTGGCCGGGGGACCCGCCCCCCCCGAGCTCCCCCCTCTCCTCTGGGGAATAACCCGGGTAAACAAACACCCCGACTGGCCGGTGACATCTCTCCCACTTTCCACGTAGTATCGCGCTCTCCCGGAAAGTACTTATCACGGAAAAAGTCACCGAGAGCCGCTTAATCCCGTTAGAGAAAAGCCGATCCCCGGGCGAGCCCGGCTGTTCGCGCCGCCCAGGTGCGCGGCGGGCGCGGAACCGGCCCGGGGGGGCTCCGCGGGGAAGCGGCGGGTCCGACTCCCGCGGACAAAGGCGGCAAAGCGCGCCTGAGGAGCGCGGGCGAGAGGCGATAAAACCCGAAGCACACAAAGGAATGAGAAGGAGAAGTCGGGCAGCTCGTGGCTGCCGCGCGGCCCCCGGGGCAGGGAGCGGAGGCACCGGCCGCGGGGGACAGGGGGTGCCGGGGGGCACCGCACCTGCCCGGGGAGGGAAGCGGCGGGGAGCGCGGGCTCGGGGCGGGGATATCCCGCGGGGAATACTCGCCTGCTCAGAGGGCGTCCGGCAGCGGGAGCAGAGATCCCAGAGGCGCCCCGGCGCTGGGACTGCGCCTTGCCCTGCCCCGCCGCCCCGGAGCGGGCAGCGACTGGGCTGTCGAATTCGAGTGCGGGGCCGAGGCTGGGGCCGGGGCCGAGGCTGAGGCTGAGGCTGGGTCCGGCTCCGCTGTGGCCGCTCCCGCCGAGCCGGGCGATTTCCTGCGGGGCGCGGGCGGGGGCGGCGCGGCCACGCCGGGGCGGGCTCCCGCCGCAGGTGCCGGCCTCGCCCCCAGGTGGGCAGGAGAGGGGAGGGATGAGGAGGGATGGGGAGAGGCGGTGGCGGCCGCACGGGGCGGGCGGCGCGCCCCCTCTTTAGGCGTGCCTCCACCTGCGGCTGCCGCCCCTCCAGTCCAGGGGTGCCTTCGCCCGGCTGCCCCGGCCCACGCCCACACCCCCGACACCCGCGGCGGCGGCAGGGGAACAGGAAATACCGGTCGCAGCCCGGTGCTCCGCGCCGCTGAGTCACCGCGGCGAGGCCGCCCCGCCCCCCGGGTTTTCTCTGCCCGTCCCGTCTCCCGGCAGGGACCCTGGCTCTGCCCCCGGGTCTGCTCCCCGCTCCGGCCCAGGCACCCGCGCCGGGCCCGGGCAGCAGAGCGGAGCTACGGGCGGGCACGGCGGAGCCCTGCCGCCGCTGGCAGCACGCACCGGCACCCAGCCCAGCGCTTGGGTGTGTTTTCCGTTTACATCAGTGTGTTGTTTGGAACTCGGGATCATTGCCCATCTGAACCTTTCTAACGGGAAGACCCCTGAGACAGCCCTTAACGCCACAGCTCAGTGTTCCACGTACACCTCTCAGTCTGCTTTTCCCTACCTTTTATCACAGAATAGCTGCAGCCACTTTATTGACAGCTCGGGAGAGCTCTGTTCACATCATCACTCTCCGCTGAAATTACCAGGATTAGCAGAAGGCAGAGTAGCTCCCTTTCCAGGCCAGAACACCTCTCATCACGCTGCAAGTCCCCCAGTACTGTTCCCAAAACCGTAACATACCACAAGAGAAATACACTCCAGGCTGGCATTCCACAGGTATCAGCTTTCAGCATCACTGCTGTCCTGCAGCTGAGATGAGAAAGGCAAGGCCAAACAGCCCTGGCAGGATTCTTTGGAGTCATATTTCTTTTGCATTGTAAAGCACTAAATGTTCCTTATCTGCTGTCTTATCTGGACAGTTAAACCCCCTGCAAGCCCCTCTAAAATTAAACAGTGCACTCCCACCCATATCAGGCCTGCAGAACGAAGTCTACCTTAAGTTTTATGGTTTGTTGCTATTTGCAGGGGAGAAATATACTAGATTCCCACTACATTTCTAATTCAGATAAATTTCTTCCTCAATAGGCAGAGTTCATGTACTATATCTCATACAGAAAGTAAGATAAGGAAGGCAAACAGTATGCTTCATGAAGGCGCTGGACTTTGGAAGGAGGCCCTGAAAGAACCTATTTATTAGAGCAAATATGAAACTACATTCAGATAGTGCATGGAAAGGCCTGCTTCTAGCCATTGTTAATAATTAACATGCATATGCATACACTAGCCTTCAAGTACCTATTTCAGTCTAAAAGCCCCAACAGCAAAAATCAGAGGGAAAAAAAAACAACAAAACCTAATTCAGGGCTAATTTATAAACTTGGTGTTTTTGGTCACCTACAGACTAGTTCTATGATCAGCAGGTAATGCAATATTGCTTTCAGGCAGAATCAAGGCACAAGAAATGGAAATTTAGTTTTACTTCCAGGTATGTGTCAGATTACTTTGTTTACACTGTGGTGGGTACCTTTTTCCTTAACGAATGTTTTAAAACTTCATCTGTTAGTTCGCCAAATCTGATTTCTTTTAGTACAACAGTAGAGAACATTGATGTCTAGCAGAAGAGCCTACATGCAGAAATTAACAATGCTTGCAAAATTATTCACTGTGTTACTGATCACTTTGCATAATTACCACAACACAAACAATTTTTAAATCAATTCAGCAAACTGGAGAGGGCAGCAACATTATATGCCTGATTTTAAACACCTACTGTTTTCTTATCTAAACTTGTCTGTCTTTCCTTAACCTGAATTCCAAAAAAAAGTTTGTAGTTAGGAACTGTTTAGAATACTTTATTTGTTCTTGGCTCTGTTTATCTTATTCCCAGCAAAGCAATCTCCACTGGTCACCTCCCTCAGCAAAAGACATAAATACTGTCTTTGTTCTACAACTGCCAGCAGTACAATTTACAGAAAAGACAATTAGGAAGAGAGATGGATGTAACTCCACACAATTTTTTCTTATCTTTATACAGGAATTAAAAAAAAATCTCAATAGCAAAATGGACTGGAACATGTTTGATTGGTTACAATTATAAACAGTGGTGTGGAATAAATTTAAAACACCATTCCCTAAAGGGCCACATGAGGCAGTTTGCCCCACATCTCTCCTTGCCCTGCCAACATGAGCTGTTGGGCAAAGCTACTTTCTTCCTGATAAACTTTGCTTCTGCCCCTCCCATACTTCCTTTACTATTTTGAATGTTCTTCCAGGTTTTCTGGCAAGCCTCTGCCTTCCTTCCCAGGACTTCCACACATTACAGAGCTGGTTAGTACAATCGCAGAGTTCAACCACTAACCAGAAACTAAAAATAAGCAAACACAAACCTTCCTGTAAACTCCCTTTCTTTCATTCTAGTACCTCCACTTCAAGACAGGCCTTTATCCCATTTATTGAAGTTGCCAAAAGACACTGGGAATTTTAAGGAAATAAGATGTAATGATTTTATCACATAGAGCAATCCTGCAAAGAACAGCTTATGTTTTCTTACAAATTACTCACAAGTGGAAAAGAAAATGAACAAACACCAGACAAGAACTTAAGTCAGATTAGCAGTTGGTGAAAATTCTGGTATACCTAAAAAAAGCGCAACACACCCTAGTTTATGTGCTGAGTTTGGGCAGCCAGTAAAGCTACAAAATGGCAGCTCATCCTTCCAATTATTCTGCATGTTCTCCTTCACCAACAATACAGCAACTGCACTGTGGGAAAAAGTAATGCCCGTAACACAGTGCTTCTTATTAATACTGTCTGTGCATAGTCTATATTTAATGATTGTCCTTCAGCTGTTTCTTTTGGGAGAGGTGAAGGAAGAAACTATTGACATGATGTCAGGTGTGGAACTATACAGTAATCTTTTTGTTCTATAAGTTACGGAAGTAAAAAACAGTACAGAAGTGTTACTTGTCTTGGGGCAATAAGCAGTCAGACATTAGCACCAGAGTCATTCAGTCCCTCCATTGTACAAGTGTGATGGTTCATGGGAGTCCTTGCCCCCTACTTACAATTTGATGCAAGTATTAAAGCAAAACATGAGTCATGTCCTATGATTCATTTTGTGCTTTGAGATAAAACTCATTCTAACTTGCTGATGTTATTTATCTTCAGCTAAGATTAAATCCATTTGTTACTCAGATACCTAAACCCAGGAAATGGTTTGCATAAATAGCAGTAGCATTACAGATGAAGGGCACATGTGAACTGTGAAAGCTGAACTGGTCTTACAAAATTCACGTCAACTGGCCACCCTTGGACAGAATCTTTCCAGTATGCGTTTTAAGAAACAGAAAGAATTCAAAAGTATGCACATGTCCGGGGCCTTCACCCTTATTATCAAACCCTCTAATCACACCTTTACATAATGAATTAAGAATTTCACATGCAATTTTATTTTGGCATAAACATTTCTACCAGATGTAAGGGAATGGAAAATGAACTTCCAAACATGAATCAGATGCATGTCAGTGGTCAAATTGCATGCAAATACTTAATAAAATAATTTTTGGAAAAGTCAATTGGAAAAAATAATTACATATGGCCAGGCAAAGGAATAACCAGGTATCCTCGATTCCATTATCAAGTCATTAACTTCTACACAAACTTGTTTAAATGACAATCCAAAATTGTAGGAGATTGAACTAAATATTATACAAGTAACTACATAAAAATACATATTTCCATATGCTATAAATTATCCTCAGTGTTCTAAATTCAGAACAGCAAAAATATATTCTATTTTTACCTCCCTGTTCTTTTTTGAAAAAACATGCTTTACTCTTATACTCATGAAGTCTGGGAGTCATTGTATTTACCTCATCCAGTAAAGCTGAAATTTATATTGATTGCAAAACATGCACACAGCATGAACCATTAACCAAGAGCTACTTCCACTGAAACATTTCTGTTTAGTAGTGAGAAATAGCAGGTAACAATGCTTATACTCTAAATGCAAACACTGGGCAAGAACACTTTACAGTTACTGTTTTTCAGTGACAAAATCAATCCTTATCTATCAAGATAGCTAGAGAATCATGCCAAACTAACCACATCATCAGAGAAACCAGTAAGACAAATATTGTGCACTGAACATCTTTTCATACAATCTTCAAGAGTATGGTATAATTTTTCCCTTATGCATTAGTCAACAATTTGGTCCATTTTATAGGCAGTTAAAACCTGCAAGTTGTAATATTACAATAGTGCAAATGCTGAAGTATTGTAGTTCATGATTTCTTTTAAATGTTTTTGTTGTAAGATCTGGAGTATAGTTTATTCCTTCACATATTGAATAGCCTAATGAAGACAGCTTCATCAGTCTAAGAACAATATTTGATTCTAAGAAATTTCTCCATCAGCACGGTACCAGGGGGAGACTTGCTGTATCACGGTGATAGAAGATAATCTAAAACCATTGAAGAAATTCAGTAGTATGAAATTAGTGCAAATTTTAATTAACTTAATTTTGCTAAGCTCAAAAAAAAAAAAAAAAAAAGGTACTTTTGCTCTTTGAAGAACAAAAGGGTAGAAAAAAAGAAATGCACAGTAACAGAATTAAATATTTGCAGAGGTATTGCTGTACAGCCTAAACTTCATAAACTAGCTTTTCTAGTTCCATATCATGCTGAGAGCCACAAAAATGCCTAAGTAATTTAAAGTTTAGCTCAAAAAAAAAAAAAAAATCCTGAGGTGAAACACACTACAATTTAGACTTTGGAGAATAGCAAGCTCTGCAATACTAAGAAAAAAATTGTCATTACACACACTATGACATGTTAAATATGACTAGGATGTATTACAATAGCCACAAATTTTGAGGCAACACATTCACAGTGCCACAATTTATGTCAATGTAACTCACAGGCATTTCTTATTTTGGATGAATGTTGGTCACCAAGAAAAGTTCACTGTTTGTGTGCTGCTCAGAAGTCACCAGGTTGTCAGTCCTTACATGCAAACAAGTTCTATAGAAACTAACAATTCATGACTTCTACAGGAAGAAAGGAAGACATGAAGTGACAGGATGGGCAACCTCAACCATGCGTACTGCACAGATTCAAACAGCACACAGAAATCCAAAGACTGAGCACTACAGAAAAAATATATTATTTTCGTTTTTGTTGCACATTATATTGATGCCAAGAAAAACAACAGAATTGAGCTCAGGTACTTCAGCCTAAGAAAGAGCTTGGCTTGAGGTTAAAGTCTTTAAACTTCCATGAGGTAGAATACAATCAAGTATCTTCTTTCCCAGAATATATTAAGCAGGACAAATCCAATTTAGTTTTTAAAGCTGTTGAAACCTCTTTTGATAGTAGTTCATGAAGAGATACTCCGTCATGAGAATACACCCAATTCCGTCCAGTCCAGTCATAGCGCTTGGGCCCACTAGAAAAAAAATACCACAGAACATTAAACATGTCATAAATACACATTATTTCAGGAGACCTGCTGGAAGCCTGCATGCATAATGTATGCCACAGAGTGCCCAAGAAAAGGAACAGACAGCATGGGGAACGGCTGGTGGGCAGTCTGAGGAAGTGGAGCAGAAAAGGCCTGATATGTCAGGAACTACTGAGCCATCAAACAGATATATCTGAAAGGTGACAAGATACATCAGTCACTCCTAGGGGAGACAAGCACTTTCCCTTCCTGCTTTTGGCACTGATTTCCCCACAATTCCTTCCTTTATCCCAATCTTCCCTCAGAGATATAATTTTCTTGCACACAAATATCACAACAGCTATTTGTATAATGCTGAATTAATGCCACTGATTAGTTCTTGCAAATATTCTAAGAACAGTAAAGCACAAATAATTTTATTTTAGATGCAACCAAATCATTTAGCCCCTGAAAGCAAATATATTGGCATGTGGGAGATTTATAACTAAAATGCTGTTTTTCTCGGAGCTATTGTGTTGTAACTGGCTTGGTTTTTCCAGGTCTATATTAAGTATCAAGAAAGAAACATGAACACCTGGGTTCTACTCCAGACCTTGCTATCCACCCAGTTTTCCACATGTCAAGTGGGAGAAGTCTGAAAAGTACCCACTGCTCTTAACATTAGACAAGCAAAGAAAACAGAAAGGAATGAAATGATCGTCTGGGATAAATGGAGAAACCCTTGATTTTGTAGGACATATACCTTGGAACTCAGTCAACATGCAAAGTCTGCTAGAAAACAAACTATCCTGTCAATACAAAAGAAAAATCTGCAGGTTCTCTCTCGACAAGCATAAGCACTGATCTGAACCTTAACTAGCCTGAAGTAGTCACAATAGTCAAATGAAGTACTTTCCAACCACTGCTCAATGTATGAGAAGTTATAAAGATCAGCACAAATCCAAGTCACTTTCACCAAAATCTCACTATCTGTATCAGAAGGAGTAACTGTTTCAACCAGGGTTGTGTGTCAGTTATTTTACTAAGTATTTCTCACTTCACTTCTGCAGCACAAGCTTATGTTTATACTCTCCCGCACCTAGAGAATGATGGAATGAGATCCTGTCATTCATGAAAATCAGGTTAATTTAATTGATTTAAAATCAGACCATTTAATCAATGACAAAGAAATATGCATATTATCTGAACTGGTTTTAAATGTTATGCAGTAAATATCAGTGATAAGGTTAGCACATGAAACACCTTTATAGTTCTATGAATCTCCAAAAGACTGTACAAATATGACTTTCAAATTAATGGTTTAAGCAAAGATCTGGTGAATTCTATAAAATGCCTACCAAGTTAACTATAGATTAAATGTATTTCTGATTGAATTGTAATTCAGAATTGTAATTCTGATTGAAACATATGCATATATGTTTCAACCACAAGAGAAAAGAATTAAAATATCACATTAAGGTGTTGCCAATATTCTGTAAAGTTGAAAAGTCTTTTCAGTCAGGAGCTACATTCAATTACTGCACTCACACTGCTGGCAGGTTGCACACACCCCCTCATGCCCCTTTCTTGTAATTGTCAACTAAGTAAAGTTTTCACTCAGGTGTACAGATACTCAATAGCAAACAGACGGCCAAAAAAAAAATTCCATTAAACATGTCTCACAAATCTTGACAAATTTGCCTCCCTTGAGATATAAGACTAAAGGTCAACATTTACTGTAAACATGCTCCAAAACATTCAATGAAAGCAATTACTGGCAGCAACATTTGCTTCTTTCACTTCCCAGCATATTGCAGTTAAGAAGATGACAGGTTAGATCATACAGTATTTCCTGAAGTTGTCTTTCAGAAGTCAGGATATAAGTGAACACATAGCATCACGTTCCAGCAAATACCACTGTTTATCTAATACCAGTTAAGGGAGTATAAAAGGAAAAAATTATCTTTTTTCCTCAAACTCCATATTCTGGAGTATGTATGTCTTAGCTCACCTGGAGCTAAATAGACAGGAATTATCTGAATTTTGGTTTTTATAAAGAGATGAAGCCCGTCAGTGACACAAGAATCTTATAAGCTGGTTCCTTCACTACTAACACTTAGCAGCTCCCTGGATTCTTCTTCCTGGCAAATAATACAGATTTTGAGGAGAACAGCTACAGCATTGTCCCACTTATCTGGCTGCCCTGCTTGCTGAAACCAACCAGAAAACCTGGAACGGATCAAAACACATTATTAGAAAAGGCAGAGGAAGCAGCTAGCTAAGGCTCTTGTGAAGTGCAGAGGCCTGACAAAAACAACCAGTGTGGGCATACATAAACATATAAAGCAGGAAATCCCACAAGCTTAAAAGGGAAGGAGCCACCCTGTTTAAAACACAAAGAGAGGTTTAGATGATGACATCATCATTGCTCTTTTTCCAGCAGAAGCTTTGTTTATTTTTTTTTTTTTTTAATCATTGCTGGTTATATTTCCTATGAGTAAGCTATATTCCTGTAGGCAGTGGTTTTGGGCTGAAACAGCACATGAAAATTCTTTGTTACACATTTCCTGTATTAATTTAAGTATGCCAGTAATACTGCAGTGTGCCCCAAACCCTATACCAAAGCATTACTGAACATTTAGATTGTATCACATTTTGAGAATATGCAGAGTAGAAGGGTTACTTATGAAAAGGATATTACAGGATTGTGCCATGCTATAAATATGAGGAAGAACTTTTCCACCCAGTCTGCAGATATTACGCAACTAACTTACCTAGTGGGTGAGGATAGCCAAATCTGCCGGTTTGGTGTTTGCTTATTGATTACGTATGTTCCCATGTCTCCACCCAATTTAATTGTAAGTACTCCACTCTTAAAAGACAAAGAAAGTAAGAAATAAAAAAATTGTATCCTGTTACTTTGACAACAATTACTTCATTGCAGTGGCAGAAACTTACATACCTGTATCAGATTCTCAATCATCTCCCAAACAATAATAGCTAAGGAGAATAATCATTACACCTAGTATATTTTTGAGTCTGATCTAGACTTTAAACTTTCTGATCAGAGTTTGATTTTAGTGTGTTTGTACCATTCACAATGTTACTACTGAAATAATACTTTTGAGCTTGGACCTGGCATCCTGAAAGGACCAGACTGCAACTCATTTTGCAATGATTAAAACATAATCCAATAACATTTTTTATATTAATGAATGATGCAGAACTGGTGTGGTTCAAAGTCAAGAAGCTTTATGTGTCATTGCCAGACTGCTGAGCCATGCAATTTTACCTACTTTTCTTCAATAATGGTAATATTTTAACAGGGAACAAACACGTTTTTTTCTTTATAATTCTGATTCATACCTGAAAAAATGTTCCAGTGCTAAATCCCATGATTCGGGTTTTCCACGAGTCTGGTTCTGCCACCTTTAGACCATCACCCTGGTGAACATTTATTTTCTCTTTCTTGCTCACATTTCTTACTGACAACATAATTCATGTTTCTTGTAACTGACAAAAATATTTTCTGTTCTGACATTAAGAGTGAAAATACAACAATATTGGGACTGGAGTTGATCTAAAGGTGATCTGAATGATACTAATTAAAAAGGGAAATATTTCTACAGAACACAATGTGATGATTCAGATAATAATTTATTTAGTTCACAGTATCTCAAATACTTCAAGCCCTACAGCACAACAAAGCTTCTTCAAGGGTATCATACTTTTCATGCTTTAGTCAGAAGATACTACTAGAGCCACCTATCATTGCCTGGGCTATTTGCTATGTATAAACACTCACTATGGGGAAATACACTTTCAGGTATGAGCATTTACTGTCTGCCAACATACTCTGTAGCACAAGCAGCAACTCAAAGCTTCCATCCCCTTCAAAGTAACTCAGTAGGGGAAGATAACGCAAGTATCACTAGGCATAAAATAATACTCTCAGGATCTGATTTTTTACCTTAGTTTCCATGCCGTTTCTGTGCTTAAGCATTTATATCTGTGATCAAAATGAAAGGGTCTTCTGTTTAAAAGTCCCATCAGGTTTGTCCTACCAGTTATTTCTATTGGACATTAGTACAATACACAGAAGGGCAAGAACAAGCTACTTCTCTGGTTGTTAGAATTTCAACTTTTCCATATCTCATGGTCTTAGAATTGCAGAGATATAGCAGAATAAGAACAGGATGGAGGATTAGGCCTGCATAATGATATACAGGTCCTGTATATAGCATTCTTCTATGTTGTTTGTAATGCCATACTAAGTATTCAGCATGATGTTAAGCTACATGTTTCTACAGAAACACTACAAGTAAATGGGTTTTCAAAGAGGTAACAAAAAATTGTACTATTATTCATACTGTATATCAGCTGTTAGAAAGTACTGTTGCTCTATCCTTGCAAAGTAAATAGAGGTTAACTTCTACTGCTGAATTGAAAACACTTTCTCATACATTTTACAGTACCTCTGAAATATTAGAAAATACAACCTGAATTTTTAAAGAATTTAAATTGCAAGATACTTTTACCATATTTTAAGAAATACTGCTGTATGTGTTTTGTACTACTGGATGAATGTTCGCTATTTCCTAGTAACAAAAATGTTCTTCTAAAGATATTTTTTTTTTCCCTGAACACAAAGATATAAATTGCTCAAAGCAATCACATTTACAACAGGCACAGCAGACCTTTATCACATTCGCCACCTTGTGGTTTCCTGCAGCACTGACCCTGTCTGTTTAGAATTAAAACTTGGGCTATTTAATCTTCTGCTTTCAACAGAAATGACAGCATATTATTAATTGTCATCATCCTCTCTATATAGTAAAGGACCACTGGTAAAAATTAAGACGTAAAAGTATTACCTCTTGAGCTTCAAAAGTCAATGTCAACCTTAATCCACCATACAGCAGATGGAGAAAAAAATTATGGCATGACTCATCAGCTTAACATAATGAAGTGTTTAGGAATACTAAAAGGTACATTTCAACCATTGCTTATTTTTGTCCTAGGATAGTTTCACCAGGCTAATAGGTGCTGATATCCTAAAACATACTGAAGAGTAATGTTTAATTAATGCTTTTTACTAGAAAAGAAATTAGCTGTAACATTATCTATATACTTAATTAAAGCAACAAGTAGTATTTGCTAAACAGAAAGCTACTGGCAATATGTTGTTTTATATCCTAGCTATTAAAAATACAGAATGAAAATTATGATGACAAAGCTACACATAAGGAAGTCAAAAAACTACAGACTTTTGTTTTGGTTTTGTATATTGCACAGTGAAACCCAAACCATCCGATTCAACATCCTGGAGCACAAAACCTTATATGACAGTGCCAGTAGAAAGCAATCTCGTTGTAGTAACACATGAAGAGGGAGCAATAGCTATGTGACCTCAACAAACTGCAGTATTGAAAAACCTGTGTAGCAGACAGTAATGTAGGGAGAAACAGCACTCTTCTCCAAGTCATATTGAGGGCTGTAAGACATAGATCACTTCAGGAACTGAATTTATATGAAAACTAATAAATTCCCTATACAAATAACAGGGGTATTTTTGTTCTGAGTCAGCCACTCGTGTATTTGAGTAACTGACTACTGAAGGCTCCAGCCATACAATGTCTCCTGTGAGAGCAGCCTCCTCCCCATGTACACTCTGGTCTCACTTCTGCAACAACCTGTCCGAACACTGCACCCTCCTATTGCTTCTCTCCACCACAGGCTGTCATCATTAAAACCAGGACAAAAATACACTATCTGGTCAAGACAAATGCTGCTTGTCTGTATTCAGAGCAACCAAAGAAACTGCTCTGTTACATGTGGTGTACTATGCCATGTAGGCCTACTGTTCTAGTATTCACCAGAACGGAACTGATTGCTACGCCAGGTATCTGCGCCCGTTTAAGAAAATGTACAGACCAGTGTGAAATTACAAAACAGTTTCAATCTCCTCTTGTGCTGATTTATTAATCTATATTATGTCTTTCTCTAAACATTTTGAATCTCTAAATCACACAACAGTATGTGTTACTTTTCACCAGAATTGTTGCCCCAGTCAATATACACTATCGTAAAAAATAAAGGTGTAAAAATTAATTGTATTTTCAGTATCAGCACTAAGGTGACTAATTTAAAATTCTCCTTCAAATAATAGGAAAAAAACACCTATAATAATTACAGTGGTAATATAACATTTAAAACATACCCCTAGAGAGACATCATAATCATCTGGGGTAAAAGGTTTATCTGTCAGGTCCTCAAAGAAATCCGCTAAGGAGTCCAGTGTTTCTTCAGCCAGTTTCTCATAGGTTGTCTCATCTAAAGAGCTACAAATGACATAGAAGTCCTTAATTAGGAGGAAAAGCACAGAAGACAGCATTTTCCCTATAATAAAAACATACAAAGACCACAACTTTGGATGAAACTGTAACCATGAAATGATCTTATAAAACAAGTAGTCATTTTTCTTAAGGTGATGTAACTGACAATCCACCTTATAAATGGATGTGAAATTTTGAAATTAACTGGTATTAGAGATCTCTTAACTGAGGAGAAGATGCTTACTTCCTTAGATATACTAACCCCATTTAGTAAATAGCATCACATTTCAAAGTAAGGTATTTTCATAATAAGACTTTGCGTAAGTTTTGCTTAGTTTTGAATTCCACAAATAGAGACAAAAGCATCTACCATTTAGAAATGTATGTCATTTGACTCTATAAAACTTGCTGTAGCTATACACAGTTTAGAAATGTCAGTATCACATGTCATGTTTATGCACAGCATTTACCTCCTCAACTGGATTTACCCATGCAACCTGGTAATTAGATGTTATTTAAACTGTGCTTACGAACTAACACTTATAAATTACAGACTACTCCAGAGAGTCTCAAAGCACCCTTGTGGCCATTGCGTAAGGCTTAAAGCACCTCTGAGACCAATTCTCTTTTCTTCTTTAGTGGAACCAAGTGTTGAACAGTTTAATTAACCAAATGTAATTAAACCACGTAAGCTGTTCCATCTCCATCAGTGTCAGCTTTCAACTGAGTGTGTAAAGGGGCGTCCCCACCAACAAACACTTCAGGAAAATAATCTCAATTTTTGCTAATGCTTATAGCAAGGATATAGTTACTATGGGCTGAATAGATACTATATATCAGTTGGTAATAGAAACTTTTTCAGAAGTTTTTTATCGAGTTACTGACATATGCTCTATGTCACTCATGAGAGAGACACCACAAAATGCCGTGGGGCATGGAGAACAGAAAGCCTTTGGATTGGGCACGATCCATATACAGGTTCAGGGTCCACTTCAGGCACTTAAAGGCAAGAGCCATTTCAGACATCTGCACAATCCTTTACTGTATCTCCAACTGCTGCATCAGAAGGGGAGAAGTCTCCAACAGATGTGGTGTGATGTTCTCTCAGAATAAGCAGAAATTTCAAATCCTCTGGCACACATGAAATGGTGCTAGACATCTGCGTTTAGGTACATAAGTTATTTGCTAAGTGACTTCGCAAATACACACAAAACACTTTTAGCTGAAACTGTAGTTGCCCTTTACATCACATCAACGTTACATTAGTTTGGTAGTATTAGTACGTAAACAAGTTATTCTAAAATACATAACCAATATTTTCATATGAATATTTCAAAATGTATTTTTACCTTGTGTCACTCAGAGTTCCTGCATTTCTCAAATTTATGAACCAAGCAGTCCTGCTCCTCACATCTGAAGAATACTGTAATTGCTGTTCAAAGTAAGCAGAAACAAAATGGAATTAAAGTTAAAATGTAATGAATTACAAACTATGTATTTATCATATAAATTAAACAGCTTCTTTTAAGTCCTCTCCACCCTCAAGTAAAATGTTCACATTCTGTATCACAGGGCTAATATGGAAGGAATCATGCAGCTTTAGTCTTTGGATAATTAAAACAATCTACAATTATCCTTGTCTTCATTATGCAAGCTAAATGGAATAAAGCCCCACACTCTCTCATTTATAGGAAAAGAGAACTATTCTAACTTTTCTATTTCTCTGCCACAGAATTACTGAGCAATTCCGGACTATTAAATGGCTTAGGCTCAGATTTTCCTAAGTATCAGCTACTCAAATGCCGCACTACCAACAACATGCGTCCCTCTGCTGGAAGTCAGGAACGCATTAAACTGAAATAAACCCAAACCCTGAATCCTTCTTATGTACAAAGAGCCAAAACCACTTCAGATTCTAGGTTTCCAAATTACGGAAAAGCTGTATGCCCAGGCCAGACACAGCAGCAGAAGTGTCCTTCCTATCCAGCAGGAAAGGAAGATGGCAGGATTTCCATTTTCTTCCTAAGTGGCACTGACCATTCGGTTTAATGGTAGAACAGCATTCACGATTATCTTCTGTGTACTCGCGCAAGGCTCTGAAAACTTCAGATGGAGTTGAAAATCAAGTGACATTTGCAAAGGAGCTACGTCAGCCTCTCTTCAAGCATGGAAAAGCATAACACAGGCCAATCTCTCTCCATGCGGTGTACCACCTATCCGCAGTACTATCAATGTCAGTACAAAACCACGACACCGACAGAAAGGACAGAAGGGCGACAAAACGGAACAGGCCGACAAAATACACCACGGTGCCTGTATGTTTGACTGCACCCCTTACCCCACAGCATTCTATACACGCTTAGACTCAAAAGCTACAAGCCCACGAGCACGTCCAGGCTCTGTCCAGACTGAGAGGCTCTAATTGCATCAGCGTGTACCTATACTCGGTTCGTGACAGGAAGCCGCCAGCAGGGGTGCCGACACGCAGCCGGCACTGCCTCCGCGTACCAGCGCGGGCTGCGGGCGGCCAGCGCTGTGCCCCGCGCCCGGCCAGGGGCAGCAGCGAGCGCGCCCGCCCCGCTGCGCGGCAGCTCCGAGGCACGGAGGGACGGGAAAGCAGAGGGCAGGCGGACAGAGGGAAAGGAGGGAGGACGAGCCTCGCTGCTGGCCGGCCGGCGAGCGGGCCCGCGGCGGCGCTGGTCGCCCTGGCTGCCATAGACCTCCTCAGAGCCGGCAGCCGTCTCGGGAATCCCCGCCCGCCGACCTTCCCTCTCGGCCCGCCCGCCCGAGCCAGCGCTCGGCCACGGCCGCTCCGCCCGCTGCCGCGCAGGCCGCGCCTCGCCCCCCCCCTCCTTCCGCCCCTCGCTCACCGTGCGGCCGCTGCCAGCGGCGGCTGTGCCCGCCCTCGGGGCGCCCCCGGTGCCGCCGCGCCGCCGCGCCCCCGCCGCCGCCGCCCGTCCCGCGGCGCGCACGGCGCCCGCCGCCCCCGCCCGCCACATGGCGCCTGGGCCGCTGGGAGCGGCGGGCGGGGCCGCGCCGGGCCGGCTCTGGGGGCGGAGCGCGCGGGCCTCGTCCCGCTCCCGGCCGCTGCTGGCTCCGGCCCCGGCAGCGCCGGGATGCATCGAACCCAAGCGCTTTGCTACAGCACAGGCGTATCGGAGCCCAGCACGGCCTGCCCGCCCGGCGAGGCTTTCCCCGCCAGCTTTACCCCGATGTCCTTCCCCCGTCTCTAGCGCGGCCCGGCAGGGCTGTTCCCGGGAACGGGTGCTGGGCCCGGTGTGCTGCTCAGGCTGCTCTCGGGGAGATCTCGCCCCCGAGGTGCCACAGGGCCGAGGGGGTGCGGCGACCGCTTAGGGCGGCTGTCCCCGCTGGGCGCCGTGCGCGCCCCGCTGCTCCGGGCAGGCAGGGACGGATGGCTCCGGGCGATCCCTGCCGGCCCGGAGCAGGCACAGCGGGCCCGCTGGGGAGAGCCACGAGGAGCTGCAGCCGGGAAAAATAGCGGTTAGAAGCCACACTATGCACCAAGCATTCACTCAGGGACCCGTTCGAGGACTGTTTTCTGTGACAGGAAGTATTCTGGTCTACGTCCTGCAGGTAAAACGTTTCCCTCAGCCAGTAAAGGAGAAATAAAGCACATCATTTATCACACCTGGCATTTTCCACTAAGTTACATAAATGCTGGTGGAGCCATGCTATCAGCAGTATATGAAGACGTAGACTCTCAGCCAGACATGTCGTATTGTTACTTTAACTGAAAGAAATTAGGTTTGTCAAGTAGATGAGAGTTAAAGAATAATTCCTAGTTTCTGTGGGAACACAGACAAAGTTCACTTCAGAGCCTTCCACAGGACAGGACCAACAGCTTCAGAAGCTTACCGCTGGTTACTATGTGATAGATTTTTATATTTCAAAAACTCTTAATTAAAGTAAGCAGCTGATTGCTCTGAGCCACCTGATCTAGTTGAAGATGTCCCTGCTCATGGCAGAGGGGTTAGACTAGGTGACCTTGAAGGGTCCCTTCCAATTCAAACTATTCTATTGATTGTGTGATCTTCCACTGCATTAGAGAGTAAGTTCTTATGTTTCTCACCTAGATCTGTAATTTTATAACATTTTTCTAGAAGCCAAAATAATTTTACTCTACACAAGGGGGGGAAGCTCAAATAAGCCACTTGCGCAAATTTCAACTGAAATTATGAAGTCTGTTTTACCTAAAAGCTGTTTCTGTCAAACTTTTATCTAACTCAGCCAGCTTCTTGTCTGTTTTCAACAGACTCCTGTGTCTTTCTTTGTTCCCAGTGTCTTCTCAGTTTGTGTTCTTGTTGTATTTTGTGGGGGCGGTTTTGATTAAAGATACTCTTTAGTTTCTTGAAGGGCAACCCATTCTTTGCCCTGCTGGGAGAAGCTACTTATGTTTCTACAGGAATAATGCTTTACAGACTGAGATAAGGCTTGTAGGAACAAAGAACTTGTGTCAGACCACAGAAATCATTGGTAAAGCAAACGACTGATTTTTCATTCCTTGGTAGGGAAGGGGGGAAAGAGCTAGAAGAAAGGAAGAATACCTGTTCTTTTATCTAGTATTTAATCTAGTTAAAGATGGTGCTCATTTATATAGCTTGCCTCTCCTATAAAAAGAACCTCAGGTATTTTTTATATTATCCAACTAGTTCCACAGTGATTTTTCTCTAGTCATCCAAGTCATACACAACTTTCAATAGGAATTGTTCATCTTGTTTCTTAGTTAATGACGAATGAATTTGTGTGGATTAAATATTTTCTCTAGTACTAGCAAATTCACATACCAAGTCTTTTATAAATTTAACAACAGTTAATTCAAATGTAAAGTTCAAGTTAGTGAATTTTACAAGGATCAGTCACACAACTTCTAAAGGGCTCAGATTAGGGATTAGCAATTTTAACAATGGTTTTTTAATGTTTTTCATCTTGATTCCTGTCCCTTAGGAACAACAGGAACAACAATTAATGTTGTTCATATCACAATACTGGTATCAGTACCTTTTTATGCTGGTGTAAAATACCTGTGAAGGAGTTCCAGATGAAGAAGCAGTGCAGGGTCATGCCCCACACATTCAGTCTGGAAAGAGCTGATAGATTTTTTACTTTAAGCAAATGTTAAATGTTTCAGCAAATAGCTTTTATGAAGAACAGGGGGAGCGTGCTACTTATTGCTCTTGTATCACTGTCTGGTGGAAGGGTCTGGGAAAATACCAGCAAGTTATATGAAATTAAATTGCCCACAACAGAGGGATTGTACACAAAAGATGTCTCAAGTCTCTGAATCATTTGGTATAGACATTTTGGTTTTAGACAGAACTGTCGCAATTAAGTTGTGAATCCTTTGGGTTCTTCCTAAGACAAATTCAGATACTATCGTTACTAGGTAATTGGGGGAAAATTGTCATGCGTGTTCTATATGAAGGTTAATTGGGTGCTTAAATGTTTTTCCCCAAATGAGACTAATGACAAGTATCTGCTTTGCACAGAGACACATATCCTGTACACTGCATAAAGGAGCAGACACTTGACAGAGATGTACAAAATGTTTTACTCATAGGACATGCAGATTGGTTTTGCTTTCCTCAGAGGAATTCTGCAGAATAATTGTCTTGCTGAGATTAAGCAGTCTAATTTTAAAGCCTAGAAAAGTGGTAATCATGAGATACAGGCACTGAGTGAAGGAAGCCTTAGACCCTGCATACTTAGAACGCAAAAAACCCCAAACCTCTTTAAATTTCTCTATACTGTGCATAATTAAGGAATTATTCTTCTTATTCATCAGGATTATAGGATTACATCAAAGTAAAATAAAAAAAAATACCACCACCATCCCCAACCAAGCCAAAACAAAAAGTTCACCACACCAAATTCTTACAAGAAAAATTCCATACAGGTACAAAGAATAATTGTAGGACTTTAATTGCCAAGTTCCGGTTTTCAATTTAGCAGGTTTACTACGCTTACTCCTAGAGGACGTGTTATTACCAATAACTTCAGTAGCTTTCTAAGTGACATCTGTGCAAATTTTTAAATACACCATTGCATTGAAGCATGAAATCTTGGACTGATGATCACTGGCATTTGGGATTATCTCCCTGTTACTTGGGAAATTAGGGAACCAAAACAGTTTCTGTAGTTACCCTAAAATGATCACCCATACTGAAAAACCTGAAATGGCTTTATAAAGCCATTGAGTATGTTCCTTTGGCTTTCCTGCTCTAATTTCAAGATTTCCCTTTTCATTATAGAGCTGGTAAAGGATGTTTGTCATATCTCATGAGGCCTTTAAAGACTGTCCCACGAAGGTTGAGAAATGCAATTAAGTCCAGTATAGATCAATAGCACGATGACAGCAGTGATAGTCTTCAGAAAAAAATCTTTTATTCATCAATAAAACTATAGTTTACAGTAGTATTTTCTAAATAAATTATATAATTTCTTTTTTACAAGAAATTAAGTAAAATCAAAAATATTTCAAGGACAATATATGTACACAACATAAGGCCTTATTATAAATAACATTTTAATCTCCTTTTTACCAACAGTGAAAGTATCTTTCAAGGCTCATTTTCATATGGTATGTGCAGAGATTTGCCCTAACCCTCATACAACATCAGTTCCAGTTTCCACTGATGTGGGTCTAAGCAATTAGAACGGAGGGAATCAGAAAAATGAAATTTATTTTATTCACCACTGTCTTTATTTTTAAATAGGTAAAGTAGGAAATATATTTTGCTTGTGCATAGTTACAGAATGCATGCAAATGAAACCACGAGAGAGCTGATAAGAAAATATCACTTCAGAGTCCAAAAAAGGTGATTGGCAATATTGAAAAGAAAGCAGCCTGAATACACAGTTCTTCACAGTTGAGCAAGCAATGGCAGATGACAGCAGAGTGTGGAATGTTTCATGTCATTTTTGTCAAGTTCATCAATCCTTTCTATAGTTCAAAGATCCTGGCACGTCTTAGAATTAGTTCTGTTGATTATTACTCTTTGTCTATTAGGCTCAGCAAATCCTCCTTAAACGAGGAGTGCAGAAGGTGCTCTTCATTAACCATGGTCACTTCTCTTAGTTTTAATCTTCATGTATTCTTTGTTACTGGAAATACAGAAATTACAAGTTAAGAGTTGTGTTTACTTGTTTTCTTACAGAATTATAAACGGGTAACATCTTTCCTCCCCTAAACAGGCTGCAGTACAATTCAGCAGTGATTCTCTTATGAGCTTGAGCCCTAATCAAAAGCACTGGGTCTCTTTTCTTGTACAACAGTTAACCCCCATGGATTTTACAGATGTTGCAGTACACTTGTATTACGTGAACTTGAACTACTTGCTGCTGCAAAATGCTGAACACTCTGGATATCAGAGAAAACAGAACAATCTGAGACCACTCAGCAATTCACAGCGGCTTATTTTTATCTTGCAGAACTGTGGTGTTTGCTACTTAAAAATGGTAGTCTTCATATGTCATGAATACTAGTGCTCTCAGCTTCCTCATGATGGTCTTTCCCCAGATGAAAAGTCATACCTATCAAAAAACTTTCAGGCACAATTAATGCTCAGTCAATGTAGTGAACATTCGAGTTAAAAAAAAAAAAAGTAAAAAAAAAGTTTATAATCTTAATGGATTACAGTTTTCTAAACTACCCTCATGTCATAGAAATAGTTGATCACATCTTGGCATCCCTGTGGAGTTAGAGATTAAAAGAAACGCTTCTTTACTGAACATTTTATTATGACAACTCAGACTAAGGATAAAGTGACAGCTGAAGAATATATTGCAGTAAACTGAATGCATCTCAGCTGATATATCCAAATTGAAGCAAGACACAAAATCAAAACAAAGAGATCTGTAATGACCTTACTCTAAAACCTCATTAAAAAACACTACAAAGGTGTAAGGTCCCATTTATTAAACAGATTTTTAAGGTCACCTTTACATTATGCTATTTGATACAAGCACTAAACTAACCTTTAAATAGTTTTACAACAGTCTAATCTTGATTATGAACAAAAAAATCTCTGAAGGCTTTTCTTAAGCTTATCTCAGAGAAAGGTAGCCAGTAGATTTAAATAAATATTTTTGTTATGACTTCTAGCACTAGCCCTTGAACCTTGAGGAACCTATGAAAACTTTGAAGTTCCTACTGTATTGTGCACCAGTATTAGGGTGTTCATAATCACTGATGCCATTGAGCACAGTGCCAATTTCTCAGGTGCTGTTTGCTTGCTCTCTCGGGAATTGTGGTCTGGCAAGTAGAGTTGACTGCCATAAATGCTAGTACCAATAAACAAAATTATATTATATGAACCAAGATTATATTATCAAGATTAAATGAATCAAAATTTTCATTAGCATAATCTTGTTTCTGTCTGAAAGCTCAGATATGAATTAGTGCAGATCCATTTCTAACAAATATAGAGATCACTCAGCACAGCTTCCGACTCTCGGAACTTATTACTGCTTTTCACTTAGGTGGCTATTGGTATTGCTGATGCTAGTTTTATGGTATTCCACTAATTATGCAATGGAATCATGACTAACTTATTCTTGTACTCTTTCCTCTGACCCTTACAAAGCATTTCAGTGAAAAATTCCAATAAAAGCTGCATAACAAAGTTAGAGAAAAGAGACCTGACAATAACGTGTAGCAACTGCCAACTGTATGAGTCAATCACAGAAATACTGTTGATGGTACTAATGCCCTTTTAAGAAGATGGGATTTTCAGATGTTCATATTTATGTCAGATACAACCCAATACTGTATTATTTTGGAAAGAAATCCATCTATTTTTAGGCGCAGGACATGATCCTTTAGGCAACATTGTATCCACTACAGAACTTTTGGGGTTTCATTGATTACAGATAAAGGAAACATTTTTTTAAAATAGAAACTGAGTTTGGCTGTAGCAATTTGGTCCAAAATGATAAATAATGCACAAATGACATTATCGGAATTATTCCTATAATCGCTGCCTGAGATGTCTGACACTGTGTAGATAATGGATTTACAATGTTTGAGCCTACTTGGGGCTTTTTGTCTTGGAGCATTTTTGCGCTCCAGTATGCTTTCCATGGATATGTTTTTGAGCTGATTGATTTCCTCTTTTGGTGTTTTAAAAGCCTCAGGCATGAAAACATGTAAGTTCTGAGATAATACATGCTGGTATTTTAGCACTTGGCTTCTTCAGACAACATATTGCTTGTGATCTGAATTGGTACCTTTTTAATCTAATCAAGCACCTAATTCCTATGTCTGATTTTCGTGCAAGGGTGACTAAAATGTTCCTTCTTAGATAATGCTTCTTCTGCAAGAACACCTCTGCCAAACTACATTTGACTGCTCATTTGTTTTTCACCTCCAACCAGGTTTCAGTTTTATGGGACACATAGGCCTCGTTTGTTCCTCTCGTTTTTGGGATGATGCATGGATGGATATAGGGAAAACATAGATAAGAACAGAGGAAAGGAGCAGTTAACTGTGCTGTATAAAACAAGTCAGTTTGCCCCTTTCAGCCTTAAACAAGCTCTGTTTTGAGGAGAGTGCTTGTTTGGCTCTACCATGCGCACTTAACATTTTAAGGATTATTATGCTCTCAGGGGAAAGAAAAGATGTCTGTAAATGAGGAGGTCATAATTCCTTTCTCATACTCCCAGTATTCCAGTTCAGTCTACCAAGTTTTTCCACCAGTATCTTCAGAGGAAATGGTGAGGCAGAGAAACTGAAGTTTCCATAGAAAGAGCAACACATCAAAATTTGAGGTATGCTGTGCAGCGTGACTGCACAACTTCTAGCTTGTTTTTACATGTATTCTGCCTGGGAATTGCTTTAATTTCATCTGCACTTTTTATTATTCCACAACAGTACCCTGAAGATAACTACACCATGACTAAAATTTAATTAAAATTACTGGAGAGAGTACAGAAGAAAAGGAGTACTGAATAGTATGAAGAGTTAGAAAGTTTTGACAGCTTCTAAACAAGCATTTTATAGACCAATGATTGTTAATCTTCTTACCTATGCATCTACAGCAGCTTTGAAATACATAATTAATCTTCAATATTATTTTAAGACTTCAAAATCCTATAATAAAATTGGCATTTGGAAATAAACCACACCATAAGTAATTTAAAATGTAATAGTATAATCTATGCAATTCTTCTGACACAAATAAAATAGAAATACACTATCCGGGCTCTAAGTACATTGGGCTTGCTCATCACTACAGTTATTCCATTATTTTATTTTACTGAAGCACTTATCAATCCATATCTTCAGTAACAGTGATGTTTAAATGTAAATTTTATGAGCCTTTCCTTTAACAACAGGAGGCAATGCTGTATTTTCCTGTGAAAACTTCTGTACTACCCAATAAATTTGCATTGTAGTTAAACATACAGAAGTATTCTGTAAGCAAAAAATAATTCATTAATGAAATCCTACAGGCAGGACATAAGATCCTATAGACTGGACACATTTATTTATTTAAATCCTATATTTATCACCAGTTGACTTAACCTATACAGCATCACAATGGAACAAATTTAAAATTTTTTCACTGCTATTTACATGCATGTCCTTCTTCTGTTGGAAGTATAAGGGAAATCAAGCCTACTTGAAGTAAATCAATTAAATACCTAAGCCTTACTTCTTACTTCCTGCTACCTAAGCATTACTACTTACTGATCTTACTGATATTGTAGTACAATGTATCAGATATCTTTGTAAATATTTCATGGGAAGGCAAAGAAAACACAGTAGGATAGTTTATAATATCATGTGTTGCTTTTTTAGCTAGAGAAAATTAAAAATTTGATACCTCACTGCAAAACAAAAGGAGTAAGATGTCTTTTATTCCTTACTTTTTAAGTGGAGTTACCACTTTGAAGGCACTCCATAGTGATGCTGGACTAAGGTCTTCAGGATTGGTTGCATTTGTTAAGGAACTTTTTCAAGATTGGACTTCTATCTTTTACTAATCAAGTTCCATAGAACACTGAGACAGTGACAACAGCATTTACTGACAATGCCTAAACTGAAACCAATATATAGGGCTTCAAGGGAATTTTAAAAAGAGATAAAATGTATTTACAGAGAAAGAAGGAAAACCCTGTTTAGATTTCTACATCAAAGTGCTAAATTGGAACGTGTTACCTTCTCTGTTTCTGGCTTATACACAAGAAACCTGTTTATCTCAGACAGAATCATTTGTTTCCAACTGTCTATCATTGTATTACATATTCATAAAAGCAAGAAGCCTTTAATGTTTAAAGTTATGTAGAGAAACATTTCAAATTCAGATTTTTTTCTATATCTCCTATCGTCTATTTACCAATTATTATTCATTTCATTTATTATTTGTTCCTTCCATTTAATTGATAATTAAAATTATTTGTATGAATTAATCAGTTTCTTCAGGGTGCAGAAAAAGTGTGCTGCTAGTTCAAAAAAGCATCTGTGATTCTCTCCACTTAAAAACTATTTATTCTTTCAGACCTTTGCTCAGGGGAATAAACACTGGGTATTTGTATGATATCCAAAGTTGGATTTTAATTATTTTTCTGTTGATATTCATGAGTAGGATACACATCTGCTTACTGCAGTCTACGAGACATATTAGTAATGAATGTTCTACAAGCTGAAAACTAACTAGAGATGATGATCACACCTGAAACTCATACAGACAGCTTTACAAAAGGTGTTACCTGTGCCTGTCACTAGATTTCCAGAGCAGTCCACCATCCACCCTACAGACTTCAAACCTAAAAAGAAATACTTCACAGTGCTAAATGTATTATTGTTAAAGAAGACTGTTGCTTTATAAACTAAATTCAAAAGCTATAAAGAAGAAATTGTTTCACTATTTAAAAGGGGCCAAAAGAACCACAGATCAGTCCAGGCTAAAGGGCCCATAAGAGGCTATCTAATTCAACCTTTTGTGGAAAAGGCAGCCTGGATGAGATTATTGAGCATCACTGTCTAGCTGCATCTTGAAAACCTCCTGTGATGGGGGCTTTACCACATACCTCTGGGGAAGTTGTTCCAGTGAAACATTCATCATTATAAAATTACGCTCATTGTAAATCATTATTCTTGAATCATTCTCATAGTAAAAACAGTCATTTCTTAGGGAGGAAACCTCCCTCCCTACAACTTGTATCCACTGCCTCTAGAGAAAAGGACAATCTCAATACTATCTGTAGTCTTCCCTTTAAGGTTTGGAAAACTGTGTTGAGGTCCCTCCTGAAAATTTTGTGGACTGAAAAGACTAACTTTTACAGTCTTTCCTCAAATGTCAAGTTCTCCCCAGTCTTAACCACCTTTATGGCACTCCTTTGACACATCTTAAGTCCATCCACATCTGTTTTGGAACTGTGGGGGCCTGAACTGGACACACCACTCCATGTGCAGTGTGACAAGTGCTGGTGAAGAGGGATGGCCACATCTCTCTCTGTTATCAGTGCCCCATGGATGCAGCTCAGGATCCACTTTGCCTCAGTAGCTGCAGCAGTGCACTGCTGACCTGGTGTCTGTGTGTTGTCCGCTGAAACCCTCAGGCATCTCTTGGCAAGGCTGTTCCACAGCTCTTGGGTCCTAGCCTGGCCAGGCTCTTTGGTTTTGTGCTCCCAGGTGCAGGACTCTGCACTTCCCTTGGTTGAACTTTACACAGTTCTTGTGGCCCAGTCTTCCAGCCTGCTCATATCTCTGCAAGGTGGCTCTCCCTGCTGATGCATCCCCCTCAACTGACATCAGTTTAGTGACACAGCAAATGTGGTGAGGGTGCTTTTGGTCCTATTATCCAGATAATTGATGGAGATGTTACAATGTGGAGCCCAGTACTGATCCCTGGGGGACCCACTTGGGACTGTGGCTGCCAGCCTCAGTAAAATATGTTGATCACCTGTGAGATGATTGCTGCCCATCTCACAGATCACCCCCATCCAGTCTATATTTGACATCTGTCTAGCTGTGGGGACACATGACACATGTCAAATGCTTTACTGAAGTGCAGGCAAGCAACATCGACTGCTTTCTCCACATTGACTGAATATGGTATTTGTTTTAGAAAGGTGATCAGGTTAGCCTGGCATGATTTGTCTTTGATAAAGATTTTCCCAGTCACTTGCTTAATTTAGTTGGTAATAATTCCTAAGAGGCTCATTCTGCCACTTTCCCAGGGACTGTAATAAGGATACTAGGTCCTCTTTTGGCCATTCTTATAGACAGGTATGAGATCTGCCCTCTTCCAGTCATCAGGGATGCCCCTGATCTCTATGAATTTTCAAAAATAACAGGACAGTAGTCCTGCAACAATATCAGCCACTTCTGCTGACACCCTGGGGTATAGTCCCTTCTGGGCCTTGCATTTATGTGGGTTGAGCATTTGCAGGCCTCTACTGGTGGGTCAACATGTGTGTTGTTTTAGCCTGGGAGCTATGGTCTGGTTCTGGCCACTCTGCTGAACAAGGAAGAAAGAAGGTACTGAGAACTTCTGTCTTGCCAGCATTATCTCTAACTTTTTCCCTGCCTGGTCTAGTGATTGGCCTGTGTCTTCCCTGGGCTTCTGCTTAACTGCTGATGCAAGATGTAACCAGAAGTATGTATTCTATCATCATCTGTTAAAACCAGGTGGGGCAGTGTTCCTTATCTCCTCCATGACTCATCCCTGATAACTCCCCGGTGGTGGGGCCATCAAGCCTCACTGCACGACTGATAAAATTACATCATCCCATTGTAAGATGCTCTGCCCAGGGGGAGGAGCCAACAACTCCCCTAGGTGTGCTGGACTGTTAAATTCATAGCTGGTAACTGAGTACTATACACACTCAAGCGGTTGCTGCCAAAGACGAAGGAAAAAAACATCAGTGGCATAGTCTACAGAAAAAGAGAGACTGTGACAAACATATTTAATTTTGATGTAAGATCAGACATAAACATGTTTCATCTGAACACAAGAAAATTACTGAAACAACTGCAGGGATGTGGCAGTGTTCCCATTGCTGGAGGATTTTAAGCTGTGGTGCAAAAAGCTCTTAGATAATATCTAGGCTCCCTTTTCTGCAAGAAGTTGGACTGGATGATCTCTTGAGGCCCCATCAACCTGAGCTGTTTTATGATTCTAAGATAGTATGGATTTCTTAAGACAAAGATCAGGTAACTAGGGATAAGAAAAATAAAGCATGCAATAAATTATATCTAGAAAGGAAACAACCATGTATCTGTGAAACATTTATTAGAAACATGAACAAATTTCCCTCTTTTGAGTCTTCATCTCTGGTACAATTCTTGACATGCGAGTCAAGGGGAAATATTACTAGAATAATGTCAGAATTGTTTACAATTTGTGAAAGTAAGCCTTTGGGAAAAAAGGCCAAGCTTAACATATCTGTCCCCTGCATTTATACTGACAATTTCAGAACAGCCAAAAAAATCAGATGCAAAAAATTTCACTCAACTGGAACTTGAATTGGGTGCCTGCCTTTATGTCTGTGGAATGTGAGCTATGGGTACCAAGAGAACATTTGGAAGACAAAATATAGACTTGACCTTATCTTTCAACAGTCAGATAAATTGCTTACTAGGAACTGAAAGAGCAAAGAAAAGATACATTTTTAATCAGGTGTCACAACTGGACAACCTTTCAAATCAGAGGAGGGGGCCATTAATGTATTTAACACTGAGCTCTACTGGCTTCAAAATCGGTGACATAAATACAAAACTTTCCAACCTGAGAAATTTTAATTTCTATTTCTGAAGTATTCTACATGAAGAGGAAAGATGTTGTTTAGGGTTTTGTTTTTTTTCCCTCCAATAGAAAACAACAGAAAAGACCTCCTATCATTAGAGAAAAACTGAAAGGTGTTTTGGCATACTTCATTATTAATGCAATAGTTAATAGGCATATAAATTCTTTAGGGATTTGCTTTGGCAAATCATACCTATGCAAACTCAAGCATATTTCATACAAAAGAAAATCTCAATAAACCTCTGGATCTTGAAGTTGAACACGTATTTTAGTCACTTACTGAGCCTGGATTAAAGCAATTACAGGCAAAACAGCCCATTGGAGGCAGTTGGACAACTTACTAAGTAGACATCCAAAACTGAAGCATTATCATTTTCCATTTCCAATGTGCTCTGTTCTGAAGTCAAATAGATGGCACTGTCTCCCAAAGTAAATGTTGAACTTGAAGGTAAGCCTTTACTGCAAAGAGAAGGAAAAGTACAGTCAACCAAAAGCCCAAGTTACAAAGCTCAGTCATAACTGAAAATTTAAAACTAAGTTTCTCTAGTAAACATAAAAATCTTCAAAATACTTGGAAAAAAGGAATGTAAATAAACAAATATAGATATGTTAGCAATGGCTAGATAAATGGAAGCTCATATTTGACTAATTGTACAATTTATTTTTGCATTTACTAAAATTTTATCAGAAAGTTATGCTATTCCTGAACTTCAATGTTTAATTAATGAATGAAACTATGTCACAGTAAATGTCACATAATTTCATTAATCTCAAAATGCATTACTTCCACATTACACATGTGTAAATTTTGGCAGCATTTTGTAATTCAAAATAGGGAAAAGAAAGAATAAGCAATTAGGCACACGGTAACATTAGTGACATTGGACTTTTGCATGCAGACACAGTTCACTAGCAGCCATAAATTCAGAAGGAAAAGTGGGAGAACAAGAGTGTATTGTAATTAGTACACCTATGCAAGGAAGTGATGTTTATAGAGCAGGTGCACTCTATTACTTTATTCATTGACTGATTTTTTTGTTCTCTGCCTTACAGAAATAATGTGAAACTGCAAATGCACCTCCACAGAAATCTCATTTTGTAACACAGCTGGTTAACAAAGCTGAAACTCTCAAGGGCGTTTTAATGGAATCAGATGTCCCTTATCACATATCTTTCTAGATGCCAGAAATTAGACTCCGGGCTGCAGTGAAAATTCAACTGTCAGCTCTGCAGGGACATTTTAGAAGTTCTTAACTATGTACAGACAAGGTGAAAAGCAAAAATTCTGAATTATAACTTCGCATGGAAACATGGTTACAGCCATCAGTCCAGATATGACTAATTTCCCCCTCCCTTTGTACTACTTTAAGTATATTTCAGATGGGATAGAACTTCAGAAAAGGCAAACTAGCATGCACAATTCAATATACAGAAACTAGCATGTAAATTGATTCAAATGCTCAACAAAATAATGAATTAATGTCATACTGGAACTATGGCTTTGTTGGCCCCATGTTGAGCCTCCCCCAGGGGCTCCCCTGACAGTGGAAACTCTCCTGGAGCAGTTTTGTGCCAGGAAAAGCACATGCACAGCACTTCTTCGGTCTTCAGCTTCTTGTTATCTTATCAAAACTTCAGCACACTGTCTGCACCAGACCTTGCATGCAAGAAAACAGTACAAAATGGCTAACATTCTCGTGTTACAAGGCCTTTTAAGCCTAATCAAAAACTAAATTGCCCAATTAAGAAGTAACACCTAGATTATTTTCCCTTCTAACCCAATAACTGACTCCTAAAGACCCACAATGCAGCTTTTTCTACCCAATTACAAGAGACCACCTAAACCCATGAAGAAGGAAGCAGAAGGAAGAAAAAGGAACATGAGACAACACCCTATACCCTCCATCTTGTTCCCATCTACAACATCCTAAAAATCCTAAAACCTAAATTTCTCACCCAAGTGATATACTATACTACTCTCTATAATCTATTTCACACTTTTGTGGTCTCTAGTTTATTTGTGAGGCTTTGGAGGCCTTCTCCATGAATGAAGCTCAAAGTCAGCACTTCCCTGGGAGTCAGAATCCCACAGGGCAGACAGAGAAATATTCCCCTTGCCCATGTTTCCACATGGAACAGAGGTTTACATTCACCACATTACAATGTTCCTTCTATCATATAATGCACTTGGTACTTTTTCGAAAGCAAGACTATTTCTCTTGTACTAGGATGACCCAGGTCCCATTGACTTAGCATTACTCTCATATGTGTAACTTGAATTCTATTGACCAGGGAAAAAGAATAAAAACAAAAATCTTGAAATAAATCTTTTAACAGCAAGACACATTCTGTCAGCAGTTCGTAACTGAAGTTCAAATTTCTTCAATAGCATCATCATAGCCACATTTATTGCCAGTTTTAAAGCAAACTGATTTTAAAGAGACTGATAGGGCAAAGACATACTAGGGGTGGCACAGGAGAGAACAAGTGAAATCCCTACACACGCAGTGTTTCAGAAAGAGCAATTCAGAGGAACTGAGTTTTAGTACAGTTCTACAGTGCACTCTGTTCTGATCCTTAATTCTTAGGCTGAATAAGAAAAGCCAAGAAAAAAAACCCAAAAAAACAAACCAAAAAACCCCAAAAAAACAATGCCCAACAAAATAACAACACCAACAAAAAAAACCCCAAAAAACCCACAAAAACCCCACAAAAAAAAAAAAATAACCAAACCGAAACACTTTTACTATTTGTCATTCAGTGATGATCAGCCACAAGGAGCATGCTCAGCTATGCTGTCGCCCTCCTCTAGCTAAAGTATTCTATGTGATCTAGGTTCTTAATTAAGAAAGAAAAAAAGAAGCAAAAATATTTCCATCATTAGATAACTGGGAAAGCTTTGTTTTACTTTAAGCCACAATTACATGTCATTTCAATCATAGCCAAATTTTCCTTCCCACGGGGATACCCCCAGTGTCTCAGTGCATCTGTTCATAGCGTTTGAGCATTCAAGCCTTTTTCTTCCACCCAACTGCTTATTATTATGAAGCATGTGCGAATTTAGTCCTCTTTGAATCAGATTCAGACAAAGTTGTCTAAGCTTCAGAAGCTAACAGACAGACAGAACATTGAATACACAGAAGTTTATTTATGTAGAACACCAACTGGCAAAAGGGGTGCTTTAATATTCCTTACAACAGAAAAACCAATACCTATAAATCCCTGCCACTTCAAAAAAATAGCAGAACAGCATTTCAAAGTCTGTATGCTTCAGGAAGTTTGACTGTGTAAGAGAACAAACCCACAATCCCTCAAAGCCTTCCAAAATTCCAAGTGGTCTCCACCAAGAAACAGCAATACAAAGGTAAGACAAAAAATTGAAACATATACAGATAAGAAAGAAAGAGAAGGCAGAAGTCCAGACTACATATACATCTTCCAGAAATGAGGCATAGAATGCATAAAGAGAAAGAAAAATTAGATTTCATATAGATTTTTTCCCTTAGGTTCAGCTGTATCAGAAGAATTCAGCAGTCCTCTTTATACAGCTCAGAATATCTTGGCATTGCTCTAAACAGGGAGATGATGTGCCCCTTTATGCATCATGGGATTTTGTTTGGGATTGGGACAGGAAAGTCCCATGAGACCTGCTGAAAAAATATATTGAAAAAAGAATTTCTATATTCTTGGGTTATTTAAAACATTAATTGTAAAACATCTACAGTTTGAAACATTTAAAAATTTTTTAAAGCAAGTTTCAAATATTTCCAGAAACACCATTGACCTTCTTCAGCTCTTTGCAATTCTAAAAGCCATGTCAAGTGAGACAAGAGTCATAGTGCTTAGGGCATTCAGATTTGTCATCTTTAATTTAATTCATCAGTACTAAATAGGAAGACTTTTCCTGGAAGGGGAAAAAAATTTGTTATCACTTCTTCTATAAAAATAATCCCTAATATAATATGCAAGTATTACATTTCCTAAGATAAAACAAATAAACCCTTTCAAAAAAGTGGTTTTGTACTAATAATTATATTTTCTAGTGGAAAACAGATCCTTTAGGTACTAAAATATCTCTGCACCAAATATACACCTACTTGAGGTGATATAGAAAATATTTTAAAAATAGAAAATATATAGAAAATATTTTAAAATGTTAATAGAAGCAATAAATTGTCAATTCTGTTCTTTTACTAAAAGAATACTTGAGATTGCTTACAAGAAAACCACTTGACTGAGAAACAGCTTCATGGAAAAGAAACCAGCTGTCTTCTGACATACAAGAAGCATATGTCATGATTGTCTGTTTTTTCTTTTTCTTTCTGTTTTTAGGTCCAGTTGTTTTTGTGCTGAAAAATACAGCCATTTCCCCCTCTCTACTATTCTTTCATTTGTACTAATCCCTCTTCACACTGTCGGGATAGCACCTTGGCTTTCCTACTTTTCCAACAACTGAGGAATAGCTTGGTGAAAACAATCAGCTTGCAGCCTGGAAAAATCCTCATAATAAGCTGTATGTTTATGACTGCTGCTCAGTCTCTGTTTTTCACTTTAATCACAAGTCTCTAAACACTTTTCTGCACTATATAGCAATTAGTTATGCTAGTTTTAACCTGTACCAAGCCACTTTTACAAAAAGCCTCCTCATAAGGCACAGCCGCAGGAGCTGGCTCCACCTCAGCAATGGAGGAGCATGTCTGCTTAACCTCAGCAGCAGTACTTTCTCCCTTTCTACCCACAGATGCTGAGCACTCTCAAGGAGAGCGTGTACTAATCACCTTTCTTATATTATAAGCCATTTGCCTCTCCTTTGGGAAGTATTACATTGGATAACAGAAACAGAGGGTAATTCTTAAAAAACCCAACCCAAATAAAAAATACAGTGTGTGCTTCAAGGTATCAAAACAAACATTACTTCTCTCTTTTTAATGAGGGAAATAATCTGTTTTCTAAGTGGTGAGGGCACATACTGCTTATTAGTAGGCGTCAAGGAGCTGTCCAAATATCACATTATTAAGCACACAGGACTCTCCTCCTTTATAACCTTAAACCAGAAATTTCTGACAGGTTACAAGAAAATTCACCTACTCTCTACTTTGTGCTATGTTACTTTGAAGAACAATGAAAAAGCCTGATGAAGAAGATGCCAAACTGTAATTCTATTAAATAGCAAAGCAGACTGTCATACTTAATTACATATTTGAAGATTGAAAGCAGGCTCATATTTGTAAACAAATCTCTAATTCAGGCTTTGTTTCAAAGACTGTTCCAAGCTTGCTTTTATCAGAGACAAATAGTAAAATGGTGAGTCCAGCATCACAAAATTTTCTAATATTCAGAGGAAGACCTCTGGGAAGAAAAAACTCAGATCGGAATCTACAATTCAGTGCATCATGTAGCACGGATTTTTTGGCAAGTTTATTTCCCTGCTAGCTTTTTTTATGAGAGGACTGAAGTTCCTTCATTGAACCATAAAAACATAAGTAAAACTTCAGATGTATATATTTTTTGGTGCCAAGAAGAAGGAATGACCTCCATGAACTGATGCCAAAAGAAGTGGGTACAAAACAGCAGGTGCCCAGAACCTTATGGAAATTAGTTCAATACTGAACATGCTTTGCAGCCTTCTTAACTCCTAGCTATGACAGGGAAGCTAATCCTCATGAATTGTACATACTGAGATTGTGACACACACCACCACTTAATGAGAATTCAAAACTGCCTCCAGGCCCTAGATGAAAATGACTCACCTAGACCAGCAAAGATGTTAGTTGGTAAGCCCCTGTGGCAGATCTGGCTACAGTGTAGATGTTTTTGGCAGAGGATGTGGAGAGAACCACACATCTGTGAATGCTGGTACCAGGTCTGCTGCGGTAGTGAATGTGCCCTCTTGTAATGATGAAGTCCACACCTGGACTGCAGACACTAACAATCTGATTTTTTAAGATATGCATGCTAATCACATAGCTGGCAACATGTCCTGCATTAGAGATTATTTCACTGACTGCATCACTACAGGAAAGTAAACAAGTCTAGATGTACAATCATAGTGTAGATCTGCAAAAGACTTTATTTTAGAATTATTTTGGTGTATGTTCACAGTACAATGTAATTGAATTACTCATAGGTTTTCTTTACAGTTAATTTTTTAGAGAGTAAAGAATATTTGAAATGTTTTAAGTCTGAATTCTTTATTCAGACAACTCCACCATTCTCTTTTCCTGACTGATGCTGATAAAGAGCAGTTCTGTAGTTTTATTTGAAATGCTTAAAGGAAACAAAACCCTCCAGTACTCTATAGCTTTATTTCTATCAAAGAAAAAGCTTTGTGAAAGATCATGAATATTGAAGTCCTACAGATAACTTGACATAAGTTGAAGTGAATGAGCTCTATTTCTACAAATGCTTATTCATCAGTAGTTTTGTTTCCTAAAGCTTGTGGAGAAACATTTTTGTTCTGCAATAAAAACTTCATCTTCATAGCTCCCCAAAACATGCTTCATTCAAATTTTTATAGCAAAACATCAGACATATAGAAGATGCCCCATCAGTGAAATTTATTTCAATGTAATGGAAGTGGAAGCTGTAAATATCACTATCATCAAGTAATGCTGCAAGTCATTTTACTTTTTATGTAAATACAGTTGTCAAAAATTTGACTGGAGATAAAAACCTACTGCCTCAAGATTGCTTTTAAAATAACTTGACATTTTGGACAACATGGAAAGAATTTAATCTTGGCACATTAGTGCATACACTGAGTAATTCAGGACTCCAAAATTTTCCAAACAATATTCAAGATGCTTGAGTGGCTACCTTCTTGATGGAAACTGGCAAAGAAATAGCTCAATACACAGTAAAGAGAGCTGCAAGCAGATAAGTTGACACAGCACAGCACACTTCAGGTTCACAAGGGAACATACAGGCACATACAATCTCCCAGCAACACTTACTGTCTTAAGCATGGTATTGGGCTGACACAGCTGAAATATATTCAAACACAACTCAGACTGCATTTAACCTAGCTCACTAATCTGCACAACTTTTCTTAAGACCTTCCTGTTTTTATACTTCCTGGATTAAAACCAGACAGGCTCTAATCACACACAGATATGAAGTTTCACACAAATTTACTTCAGAAAATGTTTGTGATGGAAGAATTTAAAGCAGACCATTCAGTGTACATTTACTGTGCATTCAGAATAAAGAACAATTTTTTCATTTCCTAGCACATCACCATTTTCTGCAGCTGTTTTAGTCTACAGCCAAGTTACAAGAAGTACTATCTACCCTGATCTTAATGTAGTTTGGTTTATGGTACAGACTAAGGCCCAAACAAAATTTAGATAACCAATTTCATTTTGGAACATGAAGAAAAATTAATATAATATTTTTCACCATGTTTATGCTTTCTATTTCATGATCCCCAATTACAATATGTATAATTACAAAAAAATACATGATAAATTCTACAAGCTTTTGGCACCTGTCCTTCACTGGAAAGGTTAATCACTGAGCTACAGAGACACTTGCCCCTTCTGCTCTTATTTTGCAGAGCCCCCTTCTGTGGAGCACAACACTAAACTTCTAGCAGAACAGATACGGCCTTTACCTGCTAGAATAGAGCGTAGGTTGATCACGTGGACAGTGATCGTCTGCATTCAAGGAAGAAGAAGAAAGTGTGGTTGCCAAGGAAGCTGCTTCAAACAGAGATGGATTGCTGGGCACTAGATCTGGCCGGTGGTGTGAACCTAGTACTGCATATGCAGAAATAAAGATCAATGTTAACAAACTTCATTTTAAATTTAGCCCAATAATCTTCATGTAAGTATACTGAGTCCCATAGTGCCCTCATAAGCTTCTTGAAGTTTCCTAGTGTTTAAATTAATGAGATGTGCCCATACCACACTCTTGTATTAGAGTGAATTTCAGCTGCTAACAAGTACATTCAGCAGAATATGGAGTTAACTCCAAAGTCAAATATTAAACAGAGGTATGAGTTATAAATTCTTCTCAGTCTGAGGACTATACTGATGTTACCACAGCTCATTTATCAGATTAGATTAGGCAATTGGTTCTGCTTTCATCATGGCTGCAGGCAAGTTCTGAAAGGGGCAAAGTTGTTATCTCTTCAAAAAACCTCTGGGAACAATGAACTGAGCTTCAAAACACTTGAAGTGACATGCTTGTTTAGAGGACAGTGAAAAGGATAGCATTGGTTCTGCCTTTAATTTTCTGCCTGGGCTGAACATCTTTTTTCAGGATGTCCTGAAATCTGAAAGTTTAACATTATATTACAAACTTTGATTCTGATTTTGTCTTGCTCCTGAAGGTCTATTTTGACAAATATTACTAACTACCATCTCCATAAGAATAACCTGGCTCTGATTTTGAGAGTTCAGCCATACTAGTAGTGTTCTAGTTACAGGACTTCTAGAGCTTATACAAAATTATTAAAAACATAGTTTGTTTATTTGAAAGACCATACCTTCTTCATCAAGGCTAGCATAACTTTGTCCTTCAGCAAGAATGCCATGTTTTTCATCCTTCCACTCCTGGCTAACTGCACACACTATTTCTTGTGATGCTGCCTTTAGGGCTGTGATGGAATTACACCGTTTCTTTGAAGGTGAAGGCTTTAAAGCTGCATTACCAAATGAACATAAATGTTGAATGATGTCATCTTATCTCCCTACACATCTTTAATAGCATACAAAAAGTAAGCCATATAGAAAATCTAGGTTTTGAATACAGATGAAGAACATGTCTAGAAACTTACTTAACAAACATTACATTAATGTAACTTTAATGTAACTAGAGTGAAAAGTATTGTTATTTCATCTGCAAGAGAAGTACTTTTGTCTTTTTCAGTTTCTTACTGCTTATTGTAGGACAATAAGTCAAGTCACTGGCACCACTAATTTAAAAAGCTCCTATGGAGTACCAACCCATGTAATCAAAGACAGAGTGATACAGGAAAAAAACCCAGAAAATACAAAAATGGAAAAGACATTTGGAGTATTCTGAGAGGTTATGATCAATTTTTTTGAGCTGTTAACTACTTCTATGTAATGATACTGAAGAATTTCCACTCCAGATTCTTTTGTCAAACATTGCTTTTTGGATACAATGAACACTTCCAAAATCTTGATGGCCTACACACTCAGGTATCAGCACCTCTTTTATAATTCTTAGCAGGACCTGTTTATTTAAAAAGCCTTTTGAATCAAACTCTACAACTGATCATTGCCACTACTACTGAACCATGAGCCCCATCTGTAGTTCTCCTCCAGAAGGATGCCAACAATTTAATTTAGTGTTTTTCAGCTGCTGGCTGCTGATCTCCATGCATTGGCTGTGAAGTTACATCAGATGCACTATAACACTTCTTTCATTGCTTTAGTACACAGTTCAAAGTAAACACATCAAGTGTTCACTTGGCTGAAGACTGAAGAAAATAATCAGCTACATAGTTCCAGGGTATTTTTAAAAAAGAACATAGAAGACAGTTGCTGAGCTAACCTCTGCCCAAGGCTAAATTCACTTAGTAAGTTTTTGTTGTTAACTATGCATGGTTGTTCTGTGCACTAGCGGAAAAAGCCAGATTCAGAATAGGGCTAAAGTGTTTAAACTGAAATGTCTGACTCAAAGCTTAGAAATAATATTATTGAAGGCAGGAACACTCCCAGTTTTTTTATGAAAGAATAATAATGTATTTGAACCATTAATCTGTATAAAAGTACATTAATAGCCCTGTATACAGAGGAAATCGATAAAAGTAGGATACTTAGACAGGTGAATAGCTTGGAAAACCGAGACAGATTAATTAAGATCAGAGAAAAAATTGGGCATGATATGCTTTAATTGTATATTGTAGGCTTCAAATACAGAACAGGTTGTGTCTTGTCCTGGAACAAATCTAGCAGTCAGAATTAGAAAGAATGGGGGGAAAAAAGATGCCAATGTTGAGGCAAGATATATGGTATTTATTTTGTCAAACAGGAGTATCAAGTAGTAAGGAGCAGGCACTCTTTATTCTTTATCAATGCAGAGGAGTTCCTTTGAGTATTGTCTCAGACAGCAGAATTCCCACCAGTTCTTTGGCAAAATTATTCTAAGATTTAAAGAGAACTAGGTCTCAGGATGCTCCTTTCTCCTTTAAGCTGAATTTTGCTTCACATTTTGTCACATTACATCAGTTGCTTCTATTTTCTCATTAATCAATCTTTTCCAAAGGACTTAACTTTGAACACTTTAAATTGCTAACTTATTCCAGTATTTGTAGTCATTTTTGGTTTACTTAAATATTATTTAGTTCTAGTGTTCATTTGTATTTTGTTCTCTCTCTGTCCACACAGAATTGTTTCTCACTCCAGATAACTAATGAAAATGTTATGAGACCAGTATAATAACACTGGTCAAAAAGTATTTGCAAAACACCTTCTATCAGTTTAAGACAATACCACATGCTCAACAGTCCTCCTGCAGTATTTGAGCCAAGTGACCATTCCACATTTTGACACTCAGACTCTGAAACAAATACACTTCCATGAGCAGAATTATGAAACTGTTAACTCAGATCCATTTTAAAGTACAAGTTCCTCTAAAAACTAGATAATTCTAGCCCATCAGTTAATACTTATTTGTCAAGAACACTGCTTCATAAAAAAATCCTCAACTCAGAAAACACTCTCTCCTACATGGTAATCAAAATCAGCCATTCTCTTACTAGGAAGAAAGAAAAAAAAAGGTGCAATTTCAGCATCACCTCCACGGGTTTTAAAAATAATCTAGTAGTAAAGCAGCAAGTTAGTATGTGTGCATACTATTCAAAACACCTAATCTGTATGTCTTACTGTAAGGCTTTATACCACTTGTGATAACTGTTGGAAAAAACCTCATTGCTCATAATAATCCAAAGAGCTTTTCCCCAAAGAACAGCCTGGACGTCATCAAACCTCAAGCACTCATCTTTGTCTTGCCAGTATATTTATTAGAGACTTTCTTACTGCACATACATTGAGTACATCTCAGCAGTTGTCACAGAATGGCATGTGTTGGAAGTGATATGAAAAATCATCTCGTTCCAAACCCTGCTGAGCCCAGTGACACCTACCACCACAGCAAACCACTACCCACCAAACTGGCCTTTGGGGCATCTACCATTTCTTTGGGCAACCTGTCCCAGTGCCTAATCACCCTCACTTGTAAAGAGCTTCTTAACATCTAACCTAAATCTACCCTTCAGCTTAAAGCCATTCCCTCTTGTCCTGTCATTATATACCCTTTTAAAAAGTCCATCTCCAGCATTTTTGTACCTTCCAGTACCTCCTTTAGGTACTGGAAGGCTGCTACAAGATTTCCCCATAGACTTCTTTTCTCTGGGCTGAACATCCACAACTTGCCTAGTTTAACTTAATAGGAGAGGGGCTCCATCCCTCTAATAATATTGATGGCCCTCCTCTGGACTCTCTCCATCAGGTCCACGTCCTTCCTGTGCTGGGACCCCAGAGCTGATGCAGCCCTGCAGGTGGGGTCTCAGCAGAGCAGAGCAGAGGGGCAGAATCCCCTCCCTGGCCCTGCTGCCCACGCTGCTCTGGATGCAGCCCAGGACACGTTTGGCTTTCTGAGCTGTGAGTGCCCATGGCTGGGTCATGTCCAGCCTCTCACCCACAGCACTCCCAAGTACTTCTCCCCAGGGCTGCTTTGATCTGTTCATCCCACAGCCTGTGCTGGTATCTGGGGTTGCCCCAACACAGATGTAACACTTTGCACTTGACTTTGTTGAACATGGTCAGGTTCCCATGGGTCCAGTTCTACAGCTTGTCCAGTTCTCTTTTGTCCCCCATCACCATCCTTCTCTGCACTTGCAACACTTCAGATTGAATTTCCTTTCACTAGTATAGTCAATTTATAGAGAAATTACACATAAATTCATTAATATTTATAAGATTCTACCTTCTTTTTGCAGTATCAGTTTTCCCTTTTTTTCATATGCTGTTATACATAATCATGTTTGTTGTTCTGATCTGCCAGGCCTTTAACAATGGTTTTCATGGGCAGGCTCAGAGTTCAAAGGCTCAATTATCTTTAGAAAAGTGGTATCATCTTTAGACAATATGCAGAGCAACAAAGGCCAGTATGACTTCTAGTGCTAGAAAAAGTAGTGAAAATAAAACTTGATCTGAACTTTTGATGGGAAAAGCCTGTATGAAGGAGTCTCTAAAGTTGTTGGGGTTTTTTTTAAATTAGTAAGACACTAAATTAATTCCCCTGATTTGAGTCAGTTTTGCCTGGGATAGTAATTGGTGAGTGATCTCTCCCTGTCCTTACTTGAACCCACCTGCCTTTTGTTATAATTTTTCCCCCATCTAGTTGAAGAGGGGGAGTGATAAAATGCCTAGGTGGCCACCTGAAACCAACTTTAGACAGCCCTGATGTGACAGAAATACATAGTACATAATTCTCTGTAATTTTACTAATGGAGTAAAATCCCAGCTGTCAGAAATTTAGTTTCTTGACTGGAGCTACGAAAGAGCTACATGATATTGAAGAAAGGCTTATTTTATTTCCAATACAGGAGCATTATAAGCAGCATTTATGATTATAAAAATATCTAAAAATAAGAAGTCACTACTTTCTTACCTTGAACTTTTTTGAAAACTCTTGCATTCATAAACTTTAAAAATCTGTCTGCATAAAAACTTGGTCGGTGAACTGAAACAGTATCCTACAAGATTGAAAAAGATCTCAGTCACATTTTCCACAAGGTGTCAAGAAGAACCTGGACACCTCAGGTGAACTATAGTGTGCATTTCAGGCATAGTCAAAACTAGTGAATCATACCATTTATGAGTTATAAATTATACAGCTATATTCTGCAAAATCTTCCAAGCATTTGAAATTTTTTTTTCAAATTGTGTATATTTTTGAGTTATAGATTCATCAGTGTTCTGCTAGCTGGCTAGACTTGTGTAAGTTATAAGGACAAACTAATATTATTAGCTGTTGTTTGAAAGCTCAACAAATAAAACCAGAGCATGTATTGGGAAGATTTCAGCAGCAACTCAAACCACATGGTGAGGTTAGACTACAAATGTACCACAAGTTTTTTCCTGGTCAACATGAGTCAAAGATCCACCAGCTAAAATATAAGCAGTTTAAAAAAAAATCAGTAAAATCTACTTACCCCATCATAAACAAGAGCTTTCCAAGAATGTTCCAGCTTCTTCATTAACCTAAGTATGTAAAAAACTAAATCAGAACTGCTTTATAAAACCTCCACTTTTATAAGTAATTTCAGAATAGTTTGCTCAGTGAAAATTCATTGAAAGTTGAAGTTAAACTTACCTGTAAGACTGAAGAATATCAATAATACCCATAAATAAAAGCAGCTTTTCACCTTTATGGCTTTTTGCTGGAATACCTCCCATTCTAAGAGAAATAACAAAGAATATTTTTAATACATCTCTGATCACCAGTTACCAGCTGAACTGTACCCACTTGTAAACCCAAAGGAGTAGACAATAATTAAATCAGATGCCACAGTAGTGCAAAGTCAGTCAAATGTGAGTCACCTAGCACGCAAGGGATTTTAAATAGAAAATTTGAAGTATCTGGGTAAATATCCATAATTTTAAAAACAATAAATATTTTAAGAGACATTTAAATGGAGTTGGAAATATTCAGATGATCTATAAAGTGGAAGAAAGTACATATCATTATATTGCTAAGGAAAGTAAGTACCTTTAGATAAGGGAGAATTTTCTCCACTGTATGATCATAGGTAGAAAATCACAGAGAGTCTGCACATTAACCAAAGTCTGAAAAGGTTCTTTAATACATAATTTTTAATGAAAAATATATTACTGTGCTTTTTCAAAATTTCTTTACAGATGGCTAAGTGACAGATAAAGCAACAGGATCAAGCTGAGAATCCTGACTGCATGGGGCTCCAGTTGGTCCAGGATCCATACTCAGCCATGAACAGTCATTTTAAGACCTTCTCCTCCTACTCCAACACCTAGCAAAACGGTCCATCCATCCTCAGCATTGTTTTTTGTTCCACTAGCAATTATGTCAGCAGGAGAGACATAGTGCAAGGAGTCAAAGAAGGACTACAATTGTCAGGATCTGAGTAGCACTATATTAGCTCAAGTGGTGTGGAAGCCCAGCTAGTGCAACACCTCTGCCATCAACAGCACTGGCCACCTTCTGTGTGAATGTGAGTTGTAAAAACCAAGTGAAATAAAGCTCTGTCTAATTATAGTCCACAGTTCTCAGTGTCTGGAAACTCCCTATGAATACTGAATATCATAATTCTCTCACTTGTTTGCTGTAAGTTTAAGCACAGATTCTGTACCATTAGTTGTATTTACCTACACAGCTCCCTTGAGAACCAGGAAAAGTAAATCCTTAATTTTTAATTAAATCCTCATTAACATAAAGAACTTATTATATGCAATGCTGAATGGTGACGATAATACTCTCATAGAACTTAATATATTATGAGGGAAACAACAAAATAATGATTGTTTATATATTCAAATTTCTATTAAAGTTTTTGCTAGACAGAAAAATAGAAGAAGAACATCAGTTCTTAATCTCAGGAAATACATGACTGCACTTCAGTGGTTGATGATATCATTCTATGTACATTGAGTATACTACTTCAAGATGAAAACAACCCCTGTAGGAATATCCATTTCAATGTTAATTTATAGTTTTTGATTTGGTCTCAGCAGGCTGCTTTCAGTTAAAATTAGATTGTAGCTGGGACTCTTGTAATAGTTGTCTGTAGCATCTCTTTTATAAAAGAACGCATGTGTGCATACATAAGTCACTCTGAACTATCATGTATTTAAAGACTATCAGTCTAGTGATCAACATTCCAATTTCATGCTCTGTGGCAAATCTTGATGATGCAGGTTTTGGAAAAAAAAAAGGCTCAATCTTTCAATTCCTAGAATACAGTGTACTCATGAAAGTTTTGCCTGTTAATACTTTTAAAAGGAATATTTAGAGCAGGTTACAGCACTTACGTGTTTGTTTTCTCTGTGGTGATGGAGTCTCCAGACTTCCCAGGTCCCTGTATAGACTCCATGGCTGTGGAATAGAGAACTTTCTGCCCTCCATGGCGTTTTGCATCTGATGCAGCCTGGGAACATTCTCCTTCTCTTTCCTTCATGTTACTGTTCAATATGTGGATCCCCAGAAGCAGACTGTAATCCATGATCTTAAAACTTTCTAGAACCTACCAAAGAAGGAATGAC